>NW_022170596.1:26975697-26978919 GCF_008802855.1 Photinus pyralis | reverse complement strand
AAATTGGTTTCTAGTCAGGGGCGGGCCAGGTGGAATTGCATAGGTTACGGGCCATTAAAGTATTAGTGTTGTAATGAAGGTGGCGGGGGGGTAGCTCTGCGGTGCACTACAAAAACATTTTTTGCTTCATTTTAAAGTACTCCTTTTTCGGAAATCAATTACAATACAGGTTTTTTTTAATTGCAGCTGATAATTAAAAGTAACAAAATATACAAACCAAACGAGGCGCGTCGCCTATCATTGTATTTCATCACTTTCATGCTACGACAAAAAATGATAAATTCATTGTAAAACACTTCAATTAAAACAGAATTTTTTATTTTTTTAACAACCGAACATCAACCCCAATTAGAGAAGCGTGTTAATAACTTATTAATAGTGCAAGAAACTAAATACAGCACATACTTATAAATTTCCAACGGGCCATTATGACGTACAGGCCAGGTGGCAATCGCCACCCGCCCCCCCGGGCCAGTCCGCCCCTGCTTCCTGGTATTCCATACCCCCCAGACTCCGTGATGTGTACCCCTCAAGGCGTATACGTGTCACAATCATTTTTGAGGGAAAACAGCTCTACAGGAAAACGAACTTCAATGGCTCTCTCTCGAAAATGATCACAACTAGTATCAGAGTTGGACTGGGTGTAGCATAGAGTGACCCGGTGACCCAGTTGACCCGGTGACCCAGTTGACCCGGTGACCCAGCTTGACCCGGTGACCCAGTTTGACCCAGTGACCCAGCAGCTTTACCCGATGACCCATCTTGACCCGGTGGCCCAGTTTAAACCGTTGACCCCTAGGTCTTAAGGTTAATTTTTATTCAAATTTATAGCATTAGGTTTGTATTGGTATTTACATTTTGGCATCCAAAACAATTTCAAGTAACTTTTAATTTAAAAAAAAACTTCTTCAATAATATTCACCAACAAGCACGTAGCCCAATTTCATTCTAGAGAACAAAGACCTAAAAAATCAAATACATTTGTTTATAGTTTGTAGTCAAGTAGTCAATGAAAGTATTTAGAGAAAAAATTTATTTGGATTAAGCTAAATGGTAGAAGAAAATTAAATGTGAATGAACACCAGTAAGCAACTGGTAAGCCCTGAAGCAAAGAAATGAAGGAGGGAACTGTTCAGAAATAACATTACTATAATACAATTCGGGACATGGAAAGTTTTTTACGGCAGTATTAAAGCAAACATCACATTCGATCAAACTAGGTTACCGGGTCAAATTGGGTTCCCGGGTGAAATTGGGTCACTGGGTCAAACCGGGTCACTGGGTCTAACTGAAGAGAGTATGACGTGACCCAGTGACCCAGTTTAATTCAGTGACCCAGTTGACCCACTGACCCAGTCCAACTTTGACTAGTATGCATGGTTCTAAACGTTTTGAGGAGAAAGCGAGCAGCAAAAATTGCCTTCGTGCGTAAACGAATTACGAAAGGTAAATTGTTATTATTTTACCACAGATATTCGGATTACAAACAATCTTATAATCTATTGGGAAGTATTCGACTGGGATCCATACAGTAACTCCTTAAAGGACTCCTCATTGATCGTCTCCAACTGACTATTAATCTCAACATTATCCCTTTCGACATTGATATCATCATAATTGGATAAACATAGGGCCTCTACATCTGAAAGAATCGGCGAGAGGCTTAAAGTGTACGTATCCGAGGTTGTTTGAGTAGACGGTGGGTAGTTTAAAATTTCTTCAATGCTGTCTAAAATTGCTCATTTATAAAAGTAGAGTGTTTGAGTCACTCACCACCCTGCGTTGGTGTCCGAGGTAAGTTGCTTGCGTTGCTAATTGCAGAGCTCATTTGATTCTGTTTAAGCTTCTCGACTAAGTCTGGCTTCCTGACGATGTTACCGGGCGGGTCAGCCGTACACTTGTGAGAACGTTGACTGATCTTATACCTAAATGATTTATTGCAAGCGGTGCATTTGTAGGGCATTGCGCCGGTGTGTATCCGACAGTGAACTAGGTATGACACACGTTGTCTAAAAGATTTACCTGGTGGTGCTGTATTACTAACTTAGGTAGTCTGGCTTTATTGTCAACTTACCACAAGTCTCACATGTAAAAGGTCTCTCGCCCGAGTGAATTCGTTCATGGTTATGCAAGGTGGATAGCTCCTTAAACGCACGACCACATTCCAAACACACATGGGGTTTGTTATCGGAATGGTAGAGCATGTGTTTGTGGTACGATTGCTGGAAGGTAAAGTATTTGTTGCACTGGGCGCAGTAATAAGGCATTTCACCTACAGATCAAGTTTGAGTAAAAATGTACTGCGGGAAAGCTCACCTACCGGTATGCAGACGTTTATGCTTCTTCAAAAAATATTTGGTCGTAAACAACTTTAAACAAACATCGCACTCCCAGTGCTTGTCCGGCAAACCCTTGCGCTTATCGACTGTCTCAGCTTCTCCGGCATCAGCCACCAACCGATTCTTATAATTATTCTGGACGAAACTGAAATGAGCGACTCGTAGGTGCACCATCAAGCTGCCACGCATCTTAAACTGCTTCGGACATAGATGGCAAAAGTAATTATATTTGCCTTTCCTCTTTTCTGCCGTTTGGTGCAGTAGCTGTTGATGAAGATCCAATATCGTTTGGTCCGAAAAACAAAAATCGCAAATGTTGCACTTATACACGGCTCCCTGATCCATTGCAATCTCTTGGACCGGTCTCGATACCTCACTGGAAGGAGTCGCATGGCTGATATGCGAGAACAGGTGAATCGTTAACTTGTCCAGTCCCAGCAGAAGTTCGTTACAAACGGGGCAAGAGATGTGAGTGGTGGCGACACTAATTAAGCTCGTTCGTAACGAATCGACACATTGAAAGTGCGGTTTTAAGCAAAGGGGGCACGACAATAGTGACATGTCTAAAACGGACGGAATTGCGATAATGAGGAAACATGTGCGTGCAACTGTGGCGCGTTCTATTTTTGATTTCGAAGTGTTTATGCTCTTTCTAAAATTAGGCGCGCGCCAGAGAAGGGGAATTTGAACAAAAATATATTTCATTTTTTAACCTTCACTGATGTCTCATTTTCGATGCAATTTGGTCATTTATCTGGGGCTTGATTGTGAAAATTTGTTTTAGGTATGATCTGTCTGATTTATCTACCTACTTAAGTCCCTGCATATTGCACCTGCCAGAACATGTAATAATTTAAAAAAAAGGAGCATTTAATTCGGGAAT
>NW_022170596.1:26974547-26975597 GCF_008802855.1 Photinus pyralis | reverse complement strand
AAGATTTCTGATCTAACCTAACTACCACACTAACCTAACCTCACTAACATTTTTTCTTAACCTTCAATCTCCTCGCACATTATATTCTCCTAATACAAGATTTCTGATCTAACCTAACTACCACGCTAACCTAACCTCACTAATATTTTATTCTAACCTTCAATCTCCTCGCACATTATATTCTCCTGATACAAGATTTCTGATCTAACCTAACTACCACACTAACCTAACCTCACTAACAAGTTTTCCTAACCTTCAATCTCCTCGCACATTATATTCTCCTGATACAAGATTTCTGATCTAACCTAACTACCACGCTAACCTAACCTCACTAACATTTTTTCCTAACCTTCAATCTCCTCGCACATTATATTCTCCTGATACAAGATTTCTGATCTAACCTAACTACCACGCTAACCTAACCTCACTAATATTTAATTCTAACCTAAAATCTCCTCGCACATTATATTCTCCTGATACAAGATTTCTGATCTAACCTAACTACCACGCTAACCTAACCTCACTAACATCAAATATTCACTAAAATGCCTTACTCAGATGCAGTAAAGTTTCTACATTCTGCCTTCAAATGAAAAACTTTTTTCCTAACCTTCAATCTCCTCGCACATTATATTCTCCTGATACAAGATTTCTGATCTAACCTAACTACTACGCTAACCTAACCTCACTAACATTTTTTCCTAACCTTCAATCTCCTCGCACATTATATTCTCCTGATACAAGATTTCTGATCTAACCTAACTACCACACTAACCTAACCTCACTAACATTTTTTCCTAACCTTCAATCTCCTCGCACATTATATTCTCCTGATACAAGATATCTGATCTAACCTAACTACCACACTAACCTAACCTCACTAATATTTTATTCTAACCTTCAATCTCCTCGCACATTATATTCTCCTGATACAAGATATCTGATCTAACCTAACTACCACACTAACCTAACCTCACTAACATTTTTTCCTAACCTTCAATCTCCTCGCACATTATATTCTCCTGATACAAGATTTCTGATCTAACCTAA
>NW_022170596.1:26921191-26974447 GCF_008802855.1 Photinus pyralis | reverse complement strand
CGAGGCGGTCTATCAAAGGGAACGGTCAAAACTTCAAGGAACATTTGCGCCTTAACGGAAGGTCGGAAGAGGGGTCCATCAAAGGAAAGGTGTGAGGCGGCGAGGCGGTCTATCAAAGGAAACGGTCAAAACTTCAAGGAACATGTGCGCCTCAACGGAAGGTCGGAAGAGGGGTCCATCAAAGGAAAGGTGTGAGGCGGCGAGGCGGTCTATCAAAGGAAACGGTCAAAACTTCAAGGAACATTTGCGCCTCAACGGAAAGTCGGAAGGGGGGTCCATCAAAGGAAAGGTGTGAGGCGGCGAGGCGGTCTATAAAGGAAACGGTCAAAACTTCAAGGAACATTTGCGCCTCAACGGAAGGTCGGAAGAGGGGTCCATAAAAAAAAGCTGGTTAAAATAATGCTATTGAACTAAAATAAAGTTTACGCTTTACAACAGAAACCAATTTCGAAAGAAAATCAAAGAACTGTAACTTTTGTAACCGTTAGATAAGTTTGTCGACAAGTAACAGGTGTAGTAATAGGAAAAGAAACACCTCCTCGCACATCATATGATCCCGATACAGAATGGCAAATTTTTAAATCGGAATTAAGCTTTGAAATAACTCTCATAGTGATAGAAAAAGACCTCATCGTGAATTCTGTTCTCCTAGTAGCAAGACACCTTTTACATAGGTTTGTCTACAAAGAAGAGCTGTTATTGGGACTGAAAGACCTCCTTTCACGTTATATCTTCTTGATACCTACCAAGTTTGTAAATGTTTTCGGCAAAGTGCGAAGGACCAGGTGCTTATTGTCCTGTAATCTTCCTATCAGTTTTGTTATTGGGGGGAAAATAAAGTACAACTTCTGTAAATAATGTTTATATTGAAAACTGTACAAACAAAATAAACGCATATTCTGTTCCGAGTGAATCTTGAGAGTAAATGCAGCCCATGGTTAGCTCAGAAATCTAGTATCAGGAGAATATAATGTGCGAGGAGATCGAAGGTTAAAAAAAATTTTAGTGAGGTTAGGTTAGCGTGCTAGTTAGGTTAGCTCAGAAATCTGGTATCAGGAGAATATAATGTGCGAGGAGATCGAAGGTTAAAATAAAATTTAAGTGAGGTTAGGTTAGCGTGCTAGTTAGGTTAGCTCAGAAATCTGGTATCAGGAGAATATAATGTGCGAGGAGATCGAAGGTTAAAATAAAATTTAAGTGAGGTTAGGTTAGCGTGCTAGTTAGGTTAGCTCTGAAATCTGGTATCAGGAGAATATAATGTGCGAGGAGATCGAAGGTTAAAATAAAATTTAAGTGAGGTTAGGTTAGCGTGCTAGTTAGGTTAGCTCGGAAATCTGGTATCAGGAGAATATAATGTGCGAGGAGATCGAAGGTTAAAATAAAATTTAAGTGAGGTTAGGTTAGCGTGCTAGTTAGGTTAGCTCAGAAATCTGTTATCATGATAACGTTCAAGGAGTTGATTGAAGGTTAGGTTAGAGTCGTAGTTAGGTTAGGTCAGATTAGTTTGGGCGTTTTAAATTTTTACAAATCTTGTATCTAACCTAACTCACATGAAACTTAACTCTCAAGTCTTTAAAATAATCACCGATTTAAAATTCTTATTTATTGCGGCGTACTCTTATGGCGATTTGTATTGCGAACAGATAAAATCGTCAAAAATCTAGGTATAGGTATACCAAAGATGTATACGGACGGTCGTCCGGTTACCCGCCCTGTCCTTTGGCATTCCAAAAACGCTATGACGCAAAGGAATAGGCTATAATACTGGAGCGAAATGTTTAATTTTCGAGTTTCGTGGTTTACTCCTTTGACAGCGAAAGGCACAAATCCCAAAATGTTTATAGCCTTGCCTGAGTTTTTGGTTAAGATTAAAATAATCAAAGCAGAATACAGTGTGCTGACATCTGTCTTTATTATTGGGGACTAACATTTTATCGCAAAATGCAGGACACTTTATTACCACCATTATTTTAGTTGGAACTTACACTTTAAAGATGTCGCCACACTATTTTACAAATGTTCTTTATGAAACTAACGTTAGATGTCGGAGCGCTGTTTTTAAAAACCATAGATATATGAAGTTTAACCTCAAATGCATAATGAATGTTTATTTTATAGTCAAAAATTAAACTTTGTTATCATTTCTTTCTCGCTTACAGGTTTAAATTAGGGAACTGTCTACTGGGAGTGACAGGAAAGCTGCAGACTCAACATTTGCGGAATATGATACTGTTCGCTCTGGGTTGTGCAATCGAAGACATGTAGTTCTCGATGGATGAGAAACGTTAGCATTGAATTCAGACAACTCAAATTGAAAAGGGAAATTCTTTGTAACCAAAACAGGAGGACACCATGGAGAACTCGCAGAAAACCCATTCTAATGCAATTCAAACTTCTCAAGGTTAAAATCGGAACGATTACATGATTGCAGCAGCTGGCGATGGTGCGAAGCTATTTCTTAAAGAATTGAGCCTAGAGTTTATTTGATAGAACTACGGTTATAGAAACGGTAGTGAAATTGGCAGCGAAATAAGGCAAAAGTGTTACGCAGTTTGCATTCACGAAAAAATGTGTTGTTTGTGCGATCTTCGTGTGAAAATTGTTGTAAAACGGTTCAGTTTAATGTACCTGTTATTGAAATTGTTCTTCCAAGGGCTTTAAATAAACTCCTATGCATAAGAAGTTACGAATTGCAAAAATAAATGTTTTCGGTTCATTGAGCATGATGTGTTGCCTACAAACCAGGCTACACAAATATCCAGTGCCCATATGCAAATTGGGGATTTGCTTGAATCTCCCGAATCTGCCGTTTTTATTGAGGGTAAGGAGGGCCTCCACGAACGAATGGCCCAGGGCCCCGAAAAACTTAAAAACGGCACTGCATTTAAGGAATAATAAGTGCAACGTTGCTATTAATCGCATAAATTCAAATACAATTTTAAAAGAAGGTGCGTACGTGGCGACATCTCAACTAGACTTCTAAAACTATAATTGTTAGAAAGTGTCTCGATTGACATGGAGATGGCGCACTAGTAATTATTGTATTTAATTTATCTATTCAAAAATCGGGCCTTTAAACTACAATTGCTCTACAGATCTTGCAAGACTCCGTACATTTTGAACTGCCATTTATTCAGACTTCTCAATCAAAAGTTATAGACTAGAAACCAATTTCGAAAGAAAATTCAAAGGGCTGTAACTTTTGAACTAGTAGCCCAATCTTGGAACTTTTTGAAATTATGGATTCTACAGGCCACATCCTATAAGAAAATATTTTTTTCCGGTCGATCTGAGACAATTTTTTTTTCCAGACAAAAAAAACGCAGTGTATAACCTTCCTTTTTTACCAAAAATCGACTGCACCAAAATTTCTCGGGAAAACACTTTTTCTTATTAATAATGAATGAAGATTTCTTTTTCAATCCACAAGAGAAATGATCTGGCCAATGCCGTCATGGTTATAATATGCATCTTTAATAATCAATAAAATCATAAATTTATTCTTAAAGTATCAATAATAATCATTTACATTTCGTATACACAAAGGAGGAAACTATCACAGAATTGAGCAATATCAATTAATGTCTTTACTTTGATCTAAAGATCCTTCGTTTAAGCTATAAAATTGTATCAAATTGGCAGTCTGGTCGTTAGCGCTGTGTTGTATGGACGAAATATCCGATTCGGCCGTCAATAAAATATTCGGTTGCGTATTTGTTTTCAAAGTGTCATCTTTCTGTAAGGGAGTAGACGTCTTTCGTGATGTTTTATTACCACTCGATGTAGAATTTGGGTTGGGAGTCACATCGAAGGCCAGCCCGTGTAAAAACGCCGATAAAATACTACCGGATCCGTTAAGCTTGCTTTGACTTAGATCTATCGAGCTGGAACTCGAAGAGGTCAGAGCGAGGGCTTGTTGGGTTTTTTTAAGGGTCGTCACCGCCCAGCCCATACCCAAACTTTTCAGTGTCGTTTCGATGTCGATATCGTTCGACGAACTGTTGCTCGGTATGCTAATCGTGCCTGTACTTTTGTTGGACGACGATTTTTCGGAAGTTTCCTCCAGAGATGCTCTTTGGGTGTTTAGTACGTTTATCACGTCCAGTTCGCTGAGGATATCCGGGAGACTTATGCTGCTAGACGACTCTTTACAATCGGCTTGGCACGATTTGTTTTCGGCCTCCTGTAAACAAATGCAAGATGATTCACTCTTCCAATTATACAATTTTGCAATTCTAATTAGACAGTTCCCTTGAAAATATGAAGGGTCACAAGTGAAACACCCAAAACAATATATCATTTAAAAAGATTTTTGGAACTCCAAAATATATATAGGATGGTCCATACGAAAAAATATAGTTTAAGGTCGTATAAGAAAAACCAAACAAACGGTTTTTCTTATACGACCCTAAACTATATATTTTTCGTATGGACCATCCTATATATTTTGGAGTGTATGAAAAGAACCTAAAATTTTCTAAATTTTGATGTATTACTTATTATAGTTATATTAAATATTATTTGCAATATTGCACAATGTTTTTATTGTAGACATCTAGGTTTCCATGGCGAACAAAAGATGGCAGCATTGTCTAAAATGACAATGTCTTGGTTATTTGGAATATTCGGCCCAAATATTTTTGACTTCAAATAACACACAAAAAACAAAGAATAGATAATGTAGATATCCAAGAAATTGTCATTTTAGACAATGCTGCCATCTTTTGTTCGCCATGGAAAACTTATTTTAATGTATAAAATGCAATATTAGAAATAACATTTAATGTAAATATAATAAGCATCAACATTTAGGAAATTTTACTCTTTTCAAAAAGTCCAATATATACAGGGTGATTCCTATAGTACCTGCCACCGTTTGGGAGCGTGTAGGTGGTGCGTAGGGGAGTATTTTGATATAGGACACTTGGGGTCGGAAATCTAAAATAAGGGTGCCAGAGCCAAATTTACCTTCTGGAATTTCGCGCCTGTAGGTAGGCAACCCAACCGGCCGGCGGTGCACACGGAGCGATCTCAGGCGGCGATGTGTGGCTGACACTTGATCAGAATTTTGTTTAAACCCACGAAATCCCGTCTGCAACGACGCGTATCAAGTGAATAAACACTATGGCAATAGTATAATAATAGTTGGCTAGATGTAGGAAGTGCATTGAGAACAACGGTGGCCACGTTGAACACTTGTAAACGTTATTGCTTTTGACTGTCGTTTTCCCTCCTTCCCTCCCATGTCGCTTCCTCGCGCTAACTCGCTCTGCATCGCTCCGCGCGAAACGTCGGTCGGTTGGGTTGCCTACATACAGGCGTGAAATTCCAGAAGATAAATTTGGTTCTGGCGCCCTTATTTTAGATTTCCGACCCCAAGTGTCCTATATCAAAATACTCCCCTAGGCACCCCCTATACGCTCCCAAACGGTGGCAGGTACTATAGGAATCACCCTGTATAGTGGCCCATATGAAAAAAGTGTGTAGTTAAAAAAAAACAAACACCCTGTATAAAAACTGTATTTTGTGATCTTTTTGGCAAGGTATTATATTAGTGTGTTAGGTGGAAAATTGTGGGTTTATTAATGCGCATATTTCAAACTGATTGTTGGGGCATGTTGACGGACCCTCAAGGCGACAACCTAAAAATATTTTCAATGAAATTGCAATTGTTATACAGGGTGATTTATATCAAAGTTGCATTTTTTAAAAAGAACTCCCCTGTATATTATTACATATCTATATATATTACTATACACGGTGTCGATTTTTCAAGTGCCACTATGGGGATCACCCTTATCTTTAGAGATAGAAAGTTGGTTAAATTGGGGCAAAGTTGCAAATTTCCGTGCTGAAAAATATCTGAAAAGAAATTTGAAATATCTTCAATAGTTTCAAAGATATCGCAAAAAAACGAAAATGTCTGATTTTCGTTTTTAATTTTTTTTGGATAAACTAATCGTAGTAGACATTTCTAATTGACTGACACTTTTTAATGGAGATTTCAAATATGGCATCTTGTTTTTAATTACTTTCAAGATGACGGAGAAACACGTGGGAAATTAAGTTTTTCTTATGGGCGCCATATTGAATTTTGACATTTTGGGATTACGTCTTTGTTTCTCTTTACAACGATATCTCACACATGGTGGTTCAGTATCACATTTTTTCTAAAAATACAATTTTTAATTTTTTGAGAAGAGTGCTTTGGAAAAACAAAACGTTCTTTTGTTGTAAACAAAAGTTTGACAGTTTGATCCATCTGTCTGGTTGCAGCATTGTCAGACCATGTGTGATATATCGTTGTAAAGAGAAAAAAAGACGTAATCTCAAAATGTGAAAACTCAAAATGGCGCCCATAAGAAAAACTAAAGTTGTCACGTGTGTCTCCGTTATATTGAAAGTTATTAAACAGGATGCCATATTTGAAATCTCAATTAAAAAGTGTCCGTCTAATGTGTTAATTAGAAATGTCTACTACGATTAGTTTATCATAAAAAAATTAAAAACGAAAATCAGAAATTGTCGTTTTTTTGCGATATCTTCAAAACTATTGAAGATATTTCAAATTTCTTTTCAGATTCATACTCAACACGAAAATTGGCAACTTTGCCCCCATTTAACCAACCTTCTATCTTTTAAGATAAGTAAGATCCCCATAGTGGCACTCGAAAAATGGACACCGTGTATATATATATATTTTAAAATTTATTTTAACTCTATTGTACTCTTGCAGGTTGTAAAATGTTGTTTTTGCTCTGAAATTGGAAAGTTTATATCTTTCCGTTGAGCAAATAAAAGATTATTATTATCTCGTTTCCTTGGTATATATGTAATAATATACAGGGGGTTCCATTAAAAAATGCAACTATGATATAAATCACCCTGTACAACAATTTCAAATTCGTTGAAAAGCATTTTTGTGCTGTTAAGAGTTGATTTAGCACCTTCAAAAGCCTATTCATGGATCGTACTTGTAGTTTCTTTTAAATCTTCGGCAAGAATTCAATTTATTCCCGGTGCCAAAGAATTAGCCCCTTCATATTTAAGAACACCATGTATAAGGCTGTGGCAGAATGAAGGCTACAATTCGCGATTCAGATTAACAGTGAGACGGCATAACATTGTAATTACTATTGATGCTATAAAACCGCCATATTGTTTATTTACAATGGCCAAAAGTTTGCAAAAATTTCATTTGGAATCAATGTAATTACACTTTAAAGAGCAAGGATAGTTTACAACGTCACAATTGATCATGTTACTTTTAAGAATTTTAAATGTGACCAGTGTAATTACGCAACTAACACTAATGATCATTTAAGAAATGGTCGCCTAACGCATAAAATTTCCCAAGTTTTAAATTGTGAACAGTGCAATTATCATTCTTTGACACACTCCGCTTTGAATAACTTTCTATCACTGCCCGGTGTAATTACACGGCAATTAAGCGTTCTGCTTCATTTAATTTGTGAACAGTGTAATTGCGCTACTCACGCTAAGCAAACCTTAAAGAGGCATATGCGCGAATAGGTATGCCACAAATGGTAAGAAAAATTTAAATTGTGGTCAGTGTAATTGTTCAACGAATAGTAAGGCCGTTTTAAGGCATAATCAACGTAAGGGAATTTCGGGCGAGTTGTAAAGTTGTACAAGTGCGCTAGAAATGATAATTTATTATCTTTATTTTGTAATTAGAAAAATCAGTTAATTGCGAGTTCTTAAGAAAAAAGGATTGTGCAAGTCACTGTACTAACCTCTTTATGCAGCGACTGGTCTCTACTCCGGCCGCTGTTCTGGGGCCTGTTCGACGCGAAACTGTCAACTTCGGGTATGGCGGATAACTCGTGAGGTAAAACGTTAATGTCCTGATGATGGCGCATCGCGATTGTGATACCGCGCGACGGGGGAGGTTTCCTCGCGTTCGGCGCTCGATTGGGATTTTCTTCAAATTTCGGAAGCTTCGGTATGTCCAACCACAGCGTGTCCGTCGCCGGTTCCGCGTCGTCTTCCTTCAACTTCCGAAAGCGGCGAATCAACTCGTGATTCGTCAGATTGGGCTCGGGCGAATTTCCGTCGTCCGTCCGTTTCCGCTCTAACTGCTCGCGGTAGTCGAAATCGGTCCGCAGAAGATTGGAGGTCAACGGATCGTGCCCCCTCGGAGAGGGGCTGTTGTCTCGGTTCGAAGGCAAATCTAGGTACTTGGTCGAATCCTCCTTGTCGCTGCCGCTCGGCGGCCTGTCGAGTATGTCCCGCTTTTCGAGACGAACGCGTTCGATCATCGACGCCAAGTTTTCGATTTTTTTCGCGCAGCTCTCCGCCATTTTATTGTAAGTGGTCAGGACTTCGGGATAGTTTTCCGAGGCGTAATCGTCGACGCACTGGCAACCGATGTCCACTCCCTTTAATGACGGATGGGGACTGGTCGGAGTTGAACACGTGAAGTTTTCTGGCGTTTGGTGTAGAGCGAAGTGCGTCATGATGTGCGATAAGTGACGTTGGGGATTGTTGGATGACATTTCGATAACGCTGGTGGTAGGGGTGGAGACATCGCTGACCGTACTCACGGTTAATTCCTCAATGGATCCCCGGGACATTGCCAACAGGTGTTTAATTTGATCTTGCAGCAGTGGTGTTGTGGAGGGCGCCGTTTCGTTAACAACATTTTGCTGTTGAGGTATGTCTTTTAGAATGTTTTTGAATGCCTTTTTCTGTGGGTGGGTTACTGGTTGAAAATCTGGGGGACTACAGTATGAGGTGCTCGTACTGGTGTTTTGAATCAAAATGTCGCGCCACGAAGCGTTATTCTTCCCATCCGTTTTAACTGGAAGTTTCTTTGGCTCAGCAAGTTTTGCAGCACTCTTAATATCAGATCTTGGTGGTCCTTTACGCTCCATACCACACACTGGGGGCGGACTGACAGGTTTCTGTTGATTGGCAGTTTGGTCGCAAATTTTTATGATGATCTCGCACTGATCTTTAGATTTAGAAGAGCACCTACACTTGACCCCCGATTTTGATTTTTCCTTAACCAACGAGGTGTTCACAGCTTTGTCTGTGGTCAGCGCGTCTGTCTCCGTTACCGCATCTACCGTTGCAGTCTGTGTGGCTACCGTCTGTTGAACTTTCTGTTTAAATTCTTTCGGAGGCGGCGGCGGTGGCTTTGGTGATGTTTTCTGATCTACTTTCGAACTCTTTACTGTTTTTCTTTCAGGAGAAGCTTCGGCGCGTTTTTCGGAACTAGACTTTTGAGCCCCATCTGAAATGTCACAAAACATTTTTCCACCTCAAAAAATTAACAAATACGAAAACTAGCGTATTATATACGTTAATTAGAAAAAACGAAGACACCACGATTTTTTTAATACGATTTTGTGGAGCAAAGAAGCTACGTTTTCCACTGCAGCGGTATAGAACCGAAAAAACACTCGTGGGCATCAGAGAACCTCAAATTCCTCTCAGAGAATATAATGACCTTATATGGCAGCAGGACGGAGCGCCACCCCATAAATTTATCCGCGTGACAAGTGAATTGAAACCTTTGAATCATTTGTCAATTTTAGTTACATTTTGTTTATGTATTCAAAATAAATATTAAAAAGTAAGGTTGGTGTACGTTATTTCCAAGGTAAAAATAATACAGTGCTATTTATTAAAAAGTACACATAGCAATTTAAGTGTATTTTTTTTCTGTATCTCTACTTTCATAAGACAAAATCTCTTCTTAGGGCGCCTAATTATATGCAACCAAAATATCTTACTAAAACAAATAAAGATCTGGCTGTCACATTAACTATACTGCATTCATTATAAGAAGGTAGTAGATGGCGCTGTGTTTGAAGATCGACACACACAGAAAAAATATATAACGGCACAAAATTTGAAAAATATAAATATAAATCAAACGATATCACGCTTGGATCTTTGAAATTGACAGCTAATGACACTTCGACAGTTAAGTTCGTAATTGAAACTTCTAACAGACAGAATTCATCACTCGTTTTATTTTTCAGGGTAATACTGACTTGTATAATATAATATAATTAGAATATTGTTGCTTTGGTGTACGTATTTTTATTTTCGTTCTTGCAATGTATTCAACTGAAGAAAAAGTTGATATTGTCAATTGGTATAATGCCGGTAATAGATCATAAGAGATTTAAGTCAGACTAATTAATATGACAGTCAGATGTTTATTTATTCCAGAAAGTTATTTTGGATGCCTAAAATTAGGCGCCCTTCGGAAGAGATTTTGTCTTTCCAAAGTAGACAAAGGAAAAACAATGTACAGGGTGGCCAAATAAGAATGCGAGGTACTGTATCTGGGAACCTGTCCATTGTAGAGGCTTTCAGTAAAAAAATTTATTACTAAAACGGCCACGAGAAAAACCTGGAAAATATTTTTAAGTTTCTGCAATGGCCGCTAGGGGGTGCAATCTGGAATCTAAAGTCACTAGATATAGAAAGTACCGCAATCATCCGCCATTTTTGGGCAAATTTCCTGCCAACTAAAAAAAATTTACAAATAAAATTTGAATCGCTGTAATTTTTTATAACCTAACTTCATAGTACTGTCATGTTTTATAAAAATATATACAGATATCTCCAAACAGGTGGAACAATCCCTAACATTAAAGTTACTAAAATCTGGTAACTTCCGCCATTTTTGGGCAAAAATCATGCGTTCTCTCTCTAACACACGAGCCCAATGGATTGCGGTACTTTCTATATTTAGTGACTTTACTGGAATCTAAAAAAGTGATTTTTCTGTGAATTCCGCTATATTAACCTAACAAAAAAATGTCCGGTCTTTGAAGTTGACAATTATCGAAACCTTTTTTGTTTGACAATTTTTCTTGTATCTCTAAAAATGAAGTGGTGGGGGGTATTCAATTGTTTCCGTAAAGAAGAACACCCTGTATCTTCGTAACGGCTGAACCGATTTTAACAAACTCGGGTTAATTGAAAAGAGTTATTCTTCGGCTACAAATATTATAATATTTGAAGTTTTGTTAGTTACACATATCGCCGCTTGAGGGCTTTTTTCGACATTCCGACAGAAATGGTTAATTTTCTCGAAAAATTGTATTTTGGTAGTGTTCCTGAAAATTGAATTTAAATGTACCCTAATTTCTGCCCATATACGTTCTGAGTATTTCAAAACAAATTTGATGAAAATCGGTGAGATGAATTGATGAATACAAAAGTATTTCCCATAAGACATTTCTTCTAACTCCCCAAGATAAGACACAATTCTCAATTTGAGAATTGCTGATAAGGTGGCGCTGTAGCATATCCAACTGTCTTATTTCTGATAGGTTCCATGTAGATTTTTCATTGTGTTCGATGAAGAAAAAAATCGATACATTCCGCATTATCTTTTGTTTATGTGGAAGGGCCCACCCAAGACGAATTGGAGGGGCTTACCGAGACATTTCCCGGTATCCCGCCTGGCCAGTCCGACACTGTACTTATAGCACCGTATATTAATTAATAATAAATAATAATGAGCATGTGCTTTGTTGTGGTAATTGCGATTTGGAAAAAAAATTTGATAGTATACTATAAATGCAAACGGCTCAAGCCAATGTTAACAAATTATACAATTTTGAAATCAGAAAAAAATCTATTCACTTCTTGAATATACAGAGCGTTCTATTAAAAATTTACTAAATCTGCACTTTTTACAAACTTTGCGATATTCATTTGTTTTTTTACATTTTCTGGCGATTTATGACAAATCCCACAACTTTTGTGTTTGTTTTTTTTCTCTCTTTATAACCAATGCGTCTTTATTATTATTTATTATTTTTTTTAATCTATTATTATGTGTATTTTAAAAACATTGAAATGCCATTGAATGCCACTAACTACCCGCATTCTGATCAATTAGCAACCTTGGCAGGGTCATCGGTAGCCCCTAGTCTTTGCCAAATCTGAACCTTCTAACTGTAATTCTCTAATTCTGCTGCCATTGCATCCACTAGCGCAGGGGTCGGCAACCTGCGGCTAGCGGCTCTCCGCATTAATCTAAAAAACCATCTTCACTATTTTAATTAATCTTATTTTATTACGAAATAGAAAGTACACTTGCAGAAAATAATTAATTTGTGACACTTGCTTACTTTCTGGCATTCTTTTGTTTTTATTATCACAGCCTACTGCAATGTACAAACATGTAATTAATTAATGGGTAAGGTACTGTTGTGAACCCCTTATAAAAATTGAAGAGAACACAAAAGACAATCGAATAGCGAAATAAAATAGTGGTAGTTCCATTTGAAAAACAGTAGTTTACGGCAGTTTTAAGTTTGGAAACACCCTGTATCGCTAAATCCAACTCTCTCATTATCAAAGTGTTGACCTTTACTTGGATTAACATAATTGATCAAATGCTTAACTTCAAAATCAAGGTGGCTACGATTCATCACAGTGAGGCTTGGCAACGTTGAGAGAAAAGAGAATAGGTTTCCATGTTGAAGTTAACAAATGAGATTGAAACAAGTAAAAATACACAGAGTGTGTTCATTTAGTTATTGGCACCCTAAAAATAAGACACTCTGTACATTAAAAAATAATTTCTGTAGATCAGCAACCATCTATTATTGAAATTTGCACAAAAAGACTCCTTATTCGTGAAAAAAACAGTGAAATAGCTTAGTTACTGAACCTCTGAAATCGTAAAAAAATGTCAAATAACTTCGACACCATGTCCGATAGACACCATTTGAAATAAGCAAGTTCCGGTATCGTTCTGATACAACCGGAAAAGCGGCCATCTTGAAAATATTTTTAAATGATTCCTTTTGATCGATTATTATTATTATTCCAAACCGTTCCTGAGATACGTCTAATGGTCAACTTAAAAACACCACCCTGTATACTGGTACCATTACAATAGGTAGATAGAAATCTACTGAATGTTTTATTTAAAATAACAAAGTTGTGTCTTATGCCACATTTAGGAGCACCCTGTACATACAACAATATTCAACTTATGACTCAAGTGAGGGAGATGCTCTGTTTTATCAAACATCACTAAGTGGGCGTGGTCTTAGAAAGAGGTGGAGACTTGAAAGTGTACCTACCTTGATTTTTCGGTTTGGAACTTCCACCGGTCTGTGGACGGGTCTGCTGTGCCGAGGATTTATCCATAGCTCGTCCCTTATCAAGAATTTGATCGATGCACGTCAGATCCCCGACAATCTTATGCAACTTGCTCGTTTTCGGCAGCGATTGCAGTTCCTTCGCGACCTTATCTCGCTGCTCGGTTAACGACTTGAGCATCTTCTGCAGATCCTCGCTTCGTTTCGCCGCGTCTCGTTCGGAAACCTGCTCTAACCTCGGACTTGCGGCGCGACCGGATTTACTTTCGAAATCCCAAACGCCCACGTTCGCCTTCGATTTCGGCTGCCTGACCGAAGTCGAAGGTGGGGTTGGCGTTCGCGGGGGTATCGTCACTATCTGCGTCTGCGGGAACAGTCTCTCGTAGGCGTTCTCCAATCGATTTTGGCGCTTTCGTTCGAATTGCTTGAAGCGTTCGCGCGACATGTGCACTTGGGGTTTGGTGGACGAAATCGAGGCGATGCGCTCTTTCTTTTGCAGCTTCGACAGTTGATCGAGCATCTCTTTGTAATCCCGACGCACCTTCACCTTCTCCATCGCTTTTTGTCCTCGTACTTGCGCGTCGCGGTCCCGTTGGTACATCTGCTCAACGTACTCGACCTCGCTACCCGTGCTCGGACACACCTCAATGCTACCTTCGCTCACGCGATGTACGCTCGAGAGCGGGGCCTCGTACTCTTTTACAAACCGATTCGGATAATCGTAATATTGCACTTTGTTACCGCTGGTCGAGGACGCCTGTGTTCGTGAGGTCGTTCGTAACTTAACCGTCGGCTTAGCCGGTAGATCGGCTTGGAGTGCGGTTGCTGGCTGTTGGTATCTTTCGTGATCGTACTTGTACAGTTCTCTAACGGGCAATTCGCGATCGGGGACCGCAGGTTCCGAATTTAACTCGTCACATTTATTACTAAGAAGGCCGCTCGATAAATCGCAACTCGCACATTTCAGTCTGCGCCTTTTAATTCTGTCCGATATTCTAGTGTCGAGCGGATAAACTAGACTTGTTAGTGTATCAGTTTCGGGTCTGCAAAAGGAAAAGATTATCACGAAATGGGGCTTTAGCTAAAATACTTTCAGATTTAAGGGCCACTCCAATTCTCGCGTCAAATTTAGCTATGACATAGGGTACAAGTCGTAGAAATTATTGCGTCTTAGAATAAGGGTGCAAATGCTGGTCACACTAATACAGACTAATTAGTTTAAATTTGCAGCCTTTTCCTACCGCTGTAACTTTGTTCTACAAGGGCCATTCAGAAAGTAGCAGACGGTTTGAAATAAAAAGTTAAGAAAGTGTAAGAAACAACTTTTTTATTATATACATTTGCAAGCTACACTCTTAGGCTACTTTTCAACATAGTCGCCATTCATATTGAGGCGCTTATCATAGCGTGGTACAAGTGTTTTGATTCAAACTTCGTATACCTCCGCCGTCTGTGGGGGCGTCAGAAGTGGGTATCGACAAAGGGAATCTGGTAGCCCCCTGACAAGATCTTATTAATTGTGGAGTCAAAACTGGCTAATAAAAGTACTGATCTGCCACACAAAAATGCAAACTTCTGCGATTCCCGCATTCAAGATGCGGTTTTTTAATTTGCCGCACGCGTTTTGCGATTTCCCGCGAACAAGTTGCGGCAGAGAAACCGCATTTCTTTGCGGCGACCACAAACCGCACAGTGACCATTATACCAGGTGCCCATTATGTATGGAACATAGTACATAATTATATCGTTAAATATTGACTGTATACAAAATTTTGTATATGACAGTAATTTATTGTTTAGCATTTTATTTCCAATAATAAGGCAGCATTCCATTGTTTTTATTTCAGAAAACAAATGAATATCGAAAAACAACTGAATTTTTTTAAATAGCAATGCACACTTTCATTAGGCTCATTTGATAGAGTTTTTTTTTCTCTTTTCACAGGTGTAGAAAAAAATTATTTTTATTTCAAGCCTTGAACATTCATTGCGATGTTAAATAATAAACGTAGACGTTCAATTGTTTTATGTAGGATATCTGGATTAATGTTACTGATCAAATTTTTTTTTGACAATTTTTTTTGAATAAGAGTACTAACATGTTATATCATCGAAAAGAAGAAAAAAATCGCTATCAAATGAGCCTAATGAAAAGGTGCACTGTCACTTAAAAACATTAAATTTTTTTTCGTTACTGTTTTCTGAAATAAAAACAACTGAATGCTAATGGGAAATAAAATGTTTAACGACTTTCATATAGAAAAATGTTGTATACATTCGATATTTACAAAGATATATACAATATTCCATACATAATGGGCACCCTGTATTATACAGGGGGTGCTTTTTTAATTTGCGGTGCGCGATTTACACTTTCGCCCATAGTATGTGATAGCATATCCCGCTGTACAAATATATCCGGTTATTAAGCGGCAGAGCAAAGCGATGCAAGCTTAATAGGGGAGTCGATGGTGTCCGTCTGTCCGTGAACACGATAACTGTCAAACGCTTGAACCGATTTGGTTCAAACTTTGCAGTTGACTTATATGCACGATACGACGGAGCGGAGAGCGGTGCGATAATACAGTTAGATATTGACTTCGGTGTTCTCGCTACCGCAAAATCGCGTTAGTATGAATAAAATATGAACTTTTTCCAGTTTCTCGCGTTTTCGGGCCGCTTCCCCTCCCGCTTCGCCCCGTACCGCGTTGGTGTGAGGATCCTTTATACAACAGTGCATCCATATTGTGTTATACAGTGTGATTGATTTTGCATGTCCAAGAAGAAATACTCCACTTTCAATTTCAGATAGTTATATAATAAAAAAAAACAAAAGAGCATCAGAAAACAAATTAATTTTTCTAAATTGAACTTTTTCTGTGATATGGTTAAAGAGCTTGAAATTCTCTTGTGTGGCCTGTAGAATCCATAATTTCGACCAGTTCCAAGATTGGGCTACTAGTACAAAAGTTACAGCCCTCTGAATTTTTTTTCGAAATTGGTTTCTAGTCTATAACTTTTGATTCAGAAGTCTGATCGAAAAAGTACGAATTGTTTTGGATTCTACACACCAAAATTAATAAGAAAAAGTGTTTTCCCGAGAAATTTTGGTGTAGTCGATTTTTGGTAAAAAAGGAAGGTTATACACTGCCTTTTTTTTGCCACGAAAAAAAAAT
The DNA here is from genome assembly GCF_008802855.1 of Photinus pyralis. Taxonomy (NCBI): domain Eukaryota; kingdom Metazoa; phylum Arthropoda; class Insecta; order Coleoptera; family Lampyridae; genus Photinus; species Photinus pyralis. The sequence continues at coordinate 26,958,165 of NW_022170596.1, read as the reverse complement.
TGTCTCAGATCGTCCAGGAAAAAAATTTTTCTTATAGAATGTGGCCTGTAGAATCCATAATTTCAAACAGTTCCAAGATTGGGCTACTAGTTCAAAAGTTACAGCCCTTTGAATTTTTTTTCAAAATTGGTTTCTAGTCTATAACTTTTGATTGAGAAGTCTGATCGAAAAAGTACGAATTGTTTTGGATTCTACGCACCAAAATTAATAAGAAAAAGTGTTTTCCCGAGAAATTTTGGTGTAGTCGATTTTTGGTAAAAAAGGAAGGTTATACACTGCCTTTTTTTGAGCCCTGAAAAAAAAATTGTCTCAAATCAACCCGGAAAAAAATATTTTCTTATAGAATGTGGGCTGTAGAATCCATAATTTCAAACAGTTCCAAGATTGGGCTACTAGTTCAAAAGTTACAGCCCTTTGAATTTTCTTTCGAAATTGGTTTCTAGTCTATAACTTTTGATTGAGAAGTCTGATCGAAAAAGTACGAATTGTTTTGGATTCTACGCACCAAAATTAATAAGAAAAAGTGTTTTCCCGAGAAATTTTGGTGTAGTCGATTTTTGGTAAAAAAGGAAGGTTATACACTGCCTTTTTTTGAGCCCCGAAAAAAAAATTGTCTCAGATCGACCCGGAAAAAAATTTTCTCATAGAATGTGGCCTGTAGAATCCATAATTTCAAACAGTTCCAAGATTGGGCTACTAGTTCAAAAGTTACAGCCCTTTGAATTTTTTTTCGAAATTGGTTTCTAGTCTATAACTTTTGATTGAGAAGTCTGATCGAAAAAGTACGAATTGTTTTGGATTCTACGCACCAAAATTAATAAGAAAAAGTGTTTTCCCGAGAAATTTTGGTGTAGTCGATTTTTGGTGAAAAAGGAAGGTTATACACTGCCTTTTTTTGAGGCCCGAAAAAAAATTGTCTCAGATCGACCCGGAAAAAAATTTTCTTATAGAATGTGGCCTGTAGAATCCATAATTTCAAACAGTTCCAAGATTGGGCTACTAGTTCAAAAGTTACAGCCCTTTGAATTTTTTTTCGAAATTAGTTTCTAGTCTATAACTTTTGATTGAGAAGTCTGATCGAAAAAGTACGAATTGATTTGGATTCTACGCACCCAAATTAATAAGAAAAAGTGTTTTCCCGAGAAGTTTTGGTGTAGTCGATTTTTGGTAAAAAAGGAAGGTTATACACTGCCTTTTTTTGAGCCCCGAAAAAAAAATTGTCTCAGATCGACCCGGAAAAAAATTTTCTTATAGAATGTGGCCTGTAAATCCATATTTCAAACAGTTCCAAGATTATAGTTCAAAAGTTACAGCCCTTTGGGTTTCTAGTCTATAACTTTTGATTGAGAAGTCTGATCGAAAAAGTACGAATTTCTAAAAAATTAATAAGAAAAAGTGTTTTCCCGAGTTCGTCGAAAAAAAGGAAGGTTATACACTGCCTTTTTTTTGGAAAAAAAAATTGTCTCAGATCGTCCAGGAAAAAAATTTTTCTTATAGAATGTGGCCTGTAGAATCCATAATTTCAAACAGTTCGAAGATTGGGCTACTAGTTCAAAAGTTACAGCCCGAAATTGGTTTCTAGCGAGGCAAAATCAATCACACTGTATAAACGGTGCCCTAACTTCCATTCATGTTTATAAATCTACCAAATTTAGACCCTTACACCAAGGGCCGTAGCCAGAGGGTGGGACGAAAGCGGGCTTTCATGAAACCAATTTTGTTCGCTCTTAAAAGTTCCTTAATATAACGCAATATAACATGCACATAAACATTCAAATATATAAAAAAGGTTACAGTCTTTTGTTTTTATTCATTTTATTATTTAAGTTATCGAAAATGTGTTTATTACAAATTAGTAGTCCCAACAAACTCCCATATTTTCCCGCAAGCTGTTCCCGTTTTTCGCTGTTCTCCTAAGAACTGCGGAAAGTGCTTTCGGAATACACGCCTTGGAAGAAACCTACATTCTAAAAGGTCAAGTCTCTTTCCTACTGCAAAACATCACATCTAGCATCACATCCTGTTTTTTTTTCTGTTACCGTTTTCGTGGGAATTTCGGAAAGTGTCTTACTAATTTAGAAACATGCATCCAAGCATTCCCCAAAATTTCATTGCAATCGGATAAACGGTTTAAACGCGCATAAGAGACAGACAGACAGACAAACATTCATTTTTATCTATATATAGTAAACCAGACGAAACGGCTTTGAATTTCTGGTGTACACCTCTCTGAATTAATTTGAATTTTTGATGTACACCAAAAATGTTACTTGTTTCCCCCCTTTTATATGCATATTAAGATGATTGTTGTATATAATATACCATTTACCGGGTCAAGTAAAAAAGTTATCAGACCTAACCTCATTTTTGGAACACCCTGTATATATTTTAATCTAAACAGACAGCTAAGTTCTCTTTTCAAAGGGACGATATGCAAAAAAAGATTCAAAAACATTCAACAAAATACAAAAAAATTCACAATTTTTTCAATTTCTTTAAAGTTATAGGCTTTTACCTAAATGCAACTTTGGTCATAACTCGAAAACAAAAGACTGTAGGCCAATTTGGTCTTTAAAATCGAGTCTATATTAAATGAGTAAGACTGATTGCTTATTCGCATTGAACTTCAATCCCCACAATTTTCATTTCTTTCCACCATTAATTGAACACTATTTGGGGGAAATCGTAGGTGGAGCAAAACCTCTAACCTTTAATGTTGTATGACTTTGTCTATGCAAGGCTAATATGATTTCCGAAATTAAAAACAAATGATAGTGGTAACGTTCAATCTTTGGTAATAAATTTATAGCACGGCCCCTGTAACATCCCACGCAAGCCATTCCCACCTCCTTGGTTGAGTAAACTCTGGTGCTCCCTGTTTCTACTCCCAAAGGCGAATGTACACATATTTTTGGGGCCCCCCTTATAGCGATTTCATACTTTTTAGAACATTGTATTTAACGTGTCAAATCCTCAAATATACGTTCAGTGCACGAGCTCTTTTTCAAAAGTAATCTCATGGGTTTTTTGAGCAATTGGATCCTAAGGGAGTGCAACTATTAAGGTTACTGTACAAGGACCTGATAAGAGACCACCACTGAGAATAATAATAATCTTATAGTCTAATGCAAATAAATCACTTACTCTCGCTTAGAAGACTCTGGCAAGTCTGCCTGTACTCCTCTCTCTGAAACTTCCAAAAAGTCATTGTTAACAGGAATACTAATATCAGATGTACTAAAACGTCGCGTATTAACAGGCACTTCGGGCTCAGACTCCGTATCACTCACCACGATATCGATATTAGTCGACATTTTCTTTTTCTTTTTAAACGGACTTTGCGACTTTTGCAAAGAAACTATCATTGCCGATCTCGCGTTTTCCACGGCCTTATTATATTTTCGCCTTTCGACGCCTTCCAATCTGTCCTTCTTCTCGTTTTGAATCTTCTCTTTTAATCTCTGCACGGCCTCGACACCTCGCTCCTTCATTAATTTAGCACTGCTCTCCCTTTCCATCAGCAACCGCTCCTCGGATTCCTCCTCTAGAGTCGCCTGAGCGTGACCGAGCCCGATATCCTTGAGACACTCGTTGTACTGCTCTTGCAAAGCGAGTAGTTTCCTGGCCTGCCACTTCTTCCGTTCGTTTTCGCCTTGCCTTTCGACTTCGGACAACTTCTTGCTTTGCTCTCTGCGAACTTTATTGCGAACATTCTCCGCGATGTCTTTGGACTGCTGTCGTACCTAAGAACGTGTCTCGTGACCACCAAATTTGCACGCCAACACTTACCTGCTGTATCCTGATGCGTCTGCGTTTTTGAAATTCTCTGCTGCTATCAAAATTTGGATTGGCGGTGACCATTCTTCCGCCCCGAATTGAAATGGGATTTCCATTAACGTTAACATTTATGGACATTTCAGTGGCGTGTCAATATTTAGCCAGGACGGACATTTGTCGTACTCCACATGGCGGTCGGGCGCTAATAATCGATTTACAATTAAAATAACGATACAAATACTAATAAATTAACCTAAATATCAACATAAAATTGTGGTAAACATTAAAAAACGTTGACATTTAAAATTTCATTTTCCACCAGAATTTTTTTCTAGTTAGAACAGTACTACCAACATTGATTTTTGATAATGTACAGTATCCTTCACATTTAATGAACTTCATCGGTTTTCTTGTTTGGAGACGAAGAGCTTAAAACGTTTTGAAAGGTCAGGATTCAAAGAGAATCTGAAAGAGAGATTTAATAGGAATTTAGAACGGGGTTATCGAGTGTCCAAATGAGTCAAAAATATCTAAATGATATAAGAAATAAATGGATCTGAAGGAAAAGTGGAAGATCTAAAAAAACTAAACGATTTTAAGGAAATGTGAAGTACCTATCTGTAGAATTATAAAGGGATCAGACGGGTCTAAGCGATTTAAAAGAACCTGAAAGATTGTAGAAGAATCTGAAGAGAAGATACCAAGCATTCAAACATATCTAAGGAACAGCATTATACAATGCTGGAATTTTTTCCGCCCTACTGTGCACATAATGTAGGTACTGGCACGGTTGCTAAGCAACGGATAATTTCGTTTGAAAATGCAGATTCAAAATGCTATCACGTCGTGATAAGCTCTTAATTCTCCCCTGGCAGCAGAGAAAGTATGAGAATCATTTACGAAAAGTAATCCGCCGCTAATAAAATGCTCAGTAAGCAGCCGAATTTGTAGGTGAAATCTGCGGCACCGGTGATTGATAATCGGCCGCCGGTCAGTAGGGAACATGTCGCAGTTAAACTGAAACGAAAACAGACCGAAATCGAAAGGCAAACGAAAATAGAACGAGACAACTTGATTTTGTTACAAAAGCTTCAGTCGCTCACCCGTAAAAATAGGGTGGATAATTATTGGCAGACACCCCCACCGAAGTAGGCGATTGTTTTAGTAGATTACTTCTAATATGTAACTTTTAGCTTTCTAAATCGTGTGAGAGTTCGTGAGGATGTAGCTAGGATCAGTTTACCCAAGACAGAGATGTTAACAGACTGGGATACGGTTAAAACAAGGTGTTCTGCATGCTCCTCGGCAGTTACCGTAATAATTTGTAAATGACGATACTAGATGTTAGTAAACCATTTTAGGACCGACTTCCTTCATCCAAAAACCGTAGTAAATCTGTGCCAATTGAAAAGTTACCCACCATTTGTGAGGAATCCGGTCCAAAGGTGCGCAGTCTGAGTTCCAAAACCAGCAAGTCAAAGCATATCGATTGTCAGTCATCACAAAAGTTAATGCTGAATCGTGGCTCATTAGTATTGGAGGTGAATTTCCCACCCGATTCGTACATCAAATTCCAAACCGGCCATACAGAGAAGCTGATAATGAACGGATTATGCCAGTGCAGGAATTTAACGAAGAAAATTTGATTTAAAGCAATTTTAATTAAGTTAATGTACAATTTTTATCAAAATGAAATGACAGTCAGGTAATAAGTTATATTAACAGTTAAGATAAATGATTTATTCCATCATAATTTAAAACTATGAATCTGGGGCTGCTAAACAATGATTTAAGACCCGATATATAAATAAATTAACAGTTGTTTTAATATAGTTTTGATCAAATTGCATTCATAGTAAAATTTTTAATCACATGAGCAGATCTTCTCTATGAACGCTCATTTTATAGGACTTAATTGGGGAATTAACGTCCGACTACCATCCTCTATGGTATTATTGGCAATTGCACTAATTTATAAAATATTAAAAACTTCACACACAATTAAAAGCCCATAATTGCAGAAGAATAAAATGAGCGTACATATTTTAAAATGTTAACATAAATGGAAGCGGGTCGTACATTATTATACTATAATGTGAATTTTCTGTAAGATATCAAAATTTAAATCCTTTGCTCGGTAGATTTGTACTTGGATCGAAATGAAACCCAGTTTCGCCTGCTGTCGGCGCTAAAGCAGAATCGTCCTCCGCCTGGAAGATACCAGATATAAATATAGACACAGAGAGAGGTGCGAGATTTCATTGGCTCCGCCCATTTCCAATTTTGATCCTATAAGAATCATTATCCTTTTATAGGGTGTCATAATTAGCCAGCCCATTAGTCATATAACCATCAGATAATTTTAAATGAAACCTGAAAAACTAACTCTGGATTTTTGAAGCCATCTTACGTTCATTTTCATAGAAAAACAACATTTTGAATTTAAATGGCTCAAAAAGTCCTTTTTGCACAGGATGGCATAGATACGGGATTTCAAAATTTGAAATGGAACGGCACGGATCTCCCCAACTTACATCCTCACTAAAGTATTGCTCAATAATATCGTATGCAAGTTTGTAAATATCGATATTGTCGTGATTTTGCAGCTGCTCAATTTTATCGAGCCCTCCGCACTCCTCGATCATGTTCGTCAACTGTTCCACCTCCGTGCCCGCCATTTTTAGCATGTTATGAATACCGTCGAGCACGACCTGTACGACTTGAGCGTCCTTACACGTCAGCAGATCACAGAACGGCGGTATGACTCCCTCCTGTATTAAGCTCGTCACTTGCTCCCGTGTGCCGCCTATTGTAAGATTGCTGATCGCCCACGCCGCCTCCTTTTGCGTTTGGAAGTCTCCTTTACTGAGGTTTCTTATTATTTTTGGTAGTAGTCCTAAATGGAAAAAAATTATCATTTTTTCGAGTGCAAAAGTGATGACAAATATCAAAATTATATCAAAGTATACTTAGTACTCTCTACTAAGTACAGGGTGGCCAAATAAGAATGCGTGGTACTGTATCTGGGAACCTGTCCATTGTAGAGGCTTGCAGTAGAAAAAGTCATTACTAAAACGGCCACGAGAAAATCCTGGAAAATATTTTTAAGTTTCTGAAATGGCCGCTAGGGGGCCTAAGTGCAATCTGGAATCTAAAAAAGTGATTTTTCTGTGATTTCTGCTACCTAACAAAAAAATGTCCGGTCTTTGAAGAAGACGATAATCTGTACTTTTTTTGTTTGACAATTTTTCCTGTATCTCTGGAAATGAAGTGGTGGGGGGTATTCAAAGGTTTCCGTAAATAACACCCTGTATCTTCGAAACGACTGAACCGACTTTAACAAACTCCGGTTAATTGAAAAGAGTTTTTCTTCGGCTATATTTGAAGTTTTGTTAGTTTCACATATCGCCGCTTGAGGGCTTTTTTCGACATTCCGACAGAAATGGTTAATTTTTCATTTTTAGAGATACGGGAAAAATTGTCAAACAAAAATTGTTCAGATTATCGTCAACTTCAAAGACCGGACATTTTTTTGTTAGGTTAGTATAGCGGAATCCACAGAAACATCACTTTTTTAGATTCCAGATTGCAGTTACGCCCCCTAGCGGTCATTTCAGAAACTTAAAAATATTTTCCAGGTTTTGCCTATGGCCGTTTTAGTCATAAATTTTTTTACCGCAAGCCTCTACGATGGATAGATTCTCAGATACAGTACCTCACATTCTTAGTTGGCCACCCTGTAGATTGTACGCCCTAAAACACATTTGGAATCAGCAGCCAGACTCAGTTGTTCATTGAGAATGATTTCTGGCTGCAGGGCTACATTCTCAACTAGTAAGGAAGGTATTAACACAGATTAAAACACTCCAGATATATCATGCTTTGTTAAAATAGTCTGCGCCTTCTGGTGGGTTAAATCCAAACTAAATGTAACCAATGTAACTATTTAAGATTCTCACCAAAACTTTATACTTTACAGAAACCGAAGTGTTTCATTATGCAGAGAAATCTGTTTTATTAGTACGGTGCAATTAGTCACAAAAAAGCCTAACCTCAACATCCAAAGTAAAAGTTTTAACTTTTCGCTTGCTAGAAGTATACTATGGCTATATCCTCCACATTAAGCTATGGGATACTGTGCTGGGGGCATTCTGCCCATGCAGCTACAGTATTTGCTGTCCAGCACAAGTACATAAGAATTTTCGATGAAGTTCTCCATTATCTGGTTCTGGTTTATGACTAAAGAATGTATAACAAAGAACCACGAATATTTTATTGTTTTTATTGTTTACAATAAAATATTCGTGGTTCTTTGTTATACATTCTTTACGCATAAGAATTATCGAGGAGCGCAAATCTAGCGACTGTTGTAGAACATCCTTTATCAACACTCCAATGTATATACTGGGTGTCAACGAATCAATTAGACAAGCCATAATTTCTAGAGTATTAGATGTATCAAAATGAGATTTGGTACAGGTAAATTGTACGCGAAGAGCAGAGTTTTCGCATATTTTTCTCTTTCCGCTCGCTTCCGGCTTCACAGGAAATGGTTCAGGTTTTGAATTTTTAAATGGAACACTTCTTACATTTTGGGATTTCTGAAACAATCTCGAATCACAATGTGAACTTTCCAAAAGTTTTTACGCCTACTTGATTTTTTTATCTAGGTGGCCATGATCGGAACCCCAAACAAGGACCTTAAGTAATCTCAGAAAATTACAATCGCAAAGTTTTAGTGGATAATCTGAGAGACCGAAATAAAACAAATTGGCAAATTACTTTTCGTGTCTAACTAGTATTTTTAAATGGCAAGCACTTTCCGAAAAAAGGATTTTTTGACGAAGAAATCCTAAAATGTGAAAATATACAGGGTGTTCCATTTAAAAATTTGAAACCTGGACTATTTCCTGTGAAACCGAAAGTGAGAAAAATATGCTCTCCTCTTCACGTACCATTTACCTGTACCAAATCTCCTTTTGATACACCTAATGCCAGATTACTTTGGTTTATGATCTAATAAAGTTATTATTTCCGTTTTATTTTGGAATTTCTAAAATTGTGACCATTATGCGTAATTTTCTTAGGAGGCCTTGAAATAAATACGTTAGTAGATGCTACTGTACTGTTATTTGAGACATTACATGAAGAAAACAACTGGTTTGAACATGACGGAGCACCTGCTCATTCTATCCATGACGCTTATATGTCTTTGACGAAGGCCTGAGGTCCGTGGCGTTGGCCTATTCAGATATAACGCAACTGGGCTTTTATGTCATATACAGACAAAGTTTACTTCACACCAGTTGCTTCTTGTGAAGAACTGAAAGTTAGGGTGAGAAAAGCTTTTGATGAAATGGATGCAGTAGACATTCGAGAGGGATTCATTGGGGAGGATCCTATGATGTATTGAAAAAACAGTGGCCACGTAGAACAAAACCTTAATTGATGTTTGTTTTTTATTTTGTCATTTGTTATTATTACCTGTCTCTGTTTATTAAGTTATCTTTATTTAACTTTTTATTCATTAAGGTAAATAGTCAATTATTTTTATTTTTAGTGATATAAACTACTATCGTGAATGATAACAACTATAACTATAAAAACATCTGACAGTTCTACTAACGCATTTATTTCAAGGCCTCCTAAAAAATTATGCATAATTATCACCATTTTAGAAAATCTAAATTAACACAGAAATCATAGTGATAGGTATAAGGAATGTAATAATTGATCAATGTAGAATTTTTTTCGACATTTGAAAGTGCAAAAAAATAAAGCGTGTTTCATTTGATAAAATCAACTTTTTAAGGTTTGAAGTTAGTAAAGTTTTAAAACACCCTGTAGAAGAGCGATCAAAATTTAAATTATCATGCAACATCATCTCAGTACTGTCGATTTTGGAATACTTTTTGAAATTCAAGTCAAAATTTTGCATATGGACAATTTTTGATCAATTATACATATAGTGATATTAATCCTGAGACATACTGTATAAGTGGATTAAGAGGTAGAAATTTCATTTATTAATTATGCGATAGGATGCAGAGATGGGGCATTTGAAGACATATAAAGATGCCATTTCAATAATCAATGTAACTGAAATCGCACACTATACTGCATTCATTATAAGAAGGTAGTAGGTGGCGCTGTGTTTGAAGATAAACACACACAGGAAAAATTTAAACGGCACCAAATTATTGTAAAGTAAAAATATTCCGCACTGCGAACAGAAATAAACCAATAACAGCTAATGACATTTAGGCAGTTTAGTTGGCAATATAAAATACCACCTTACAAAATTCACCAGTCGTTTTATGTTTCATTGTAATACTGACTCATGTTTTAACCAATCACAGTGAAGGTCAAAGCTTCCCTATGCTTTCTACCGCTACCTTCTTAAAATGAATACAGTATAGAGGCTGTGTAACTATTTTTCCTGTCATGAATTAAATGTAGTGTTTAAATCTGTGGTTATATAACCATTCTCACTACATCTTATTTTTTATTAGCCAGCCTTTTATCTCTACTAATCAAATATTCAAAATTTCATTTAAATGGATCAAGTGGGCATGGCCTATTTGTAATTGTTTTTGTTTTCACTGAAGTCATGAAATGCATTCAATACAATCAGAGTGATAATATTGGCAACATCCAAATAAAGAAATTGTTTCGGGGGGAAGGAGGGGGGCACTTTTACCTTACACCATGTTTTACCTGCATCAATTACCGCTTGAACCTGCGTCTGATTGCCCGCAGTTATGTTGGACAAAAACCAGACGGCCTCCTTGCAGATTTTCTCCTTGGGATGTGTGAGTAATGTAGGAAAGTGGGCTAAAGCGTCGCAATTTAATACAATCTGAAACGAGGAGTGAAAGGGGCGAACTGTCAAACTCCCTTTTTACCTGTGTCTGTTCGTCGGTACCGGTGACGATGTTGCCGGCGGCGCGTAACGCGGCCGTTTGCACTTTCACCTCCTTATGGCTGAGGAGGGGGATTAGTTTCGGCACGACCCCGCTATCGATGACCATCTGAATTTGTTCGTTACCGCCGTCGGTTAGATAACTTAACGCCCATACTGTGTCGACTAAAATCTGAATCGGCGGTTAATTATTTACCGGTGACCGCGGATACTTACGTTAATATCTGTATGGTGAATAAGAATATTTAGTGCGGGTAGTATCTCTTTGATCGTATGGATCGGAGGGGGAGGATCTTTGTTCCGACATAAATTTACAATGACCCAGGTCACGTTACGTAGAAACGTAATCGGAATATCGGGTTTAATAAATGATAATAGTGGATTAACGACGCCTAGATTAATTACGAAATCTCTAAGAATGGGACCGTCCCCGATTATGTTTCCCAAAGCCCAAACGGCTTGCTCGCACACGTTCTGCTGGGGAGAATTTAGAAGTTGTAAAAATAACGGTACCGCTCCGGCCTGTACGACTTTATTCGTTTGCGCCGACGTACCGGAAGCGATATTTGTGAGTGCCCAGGCTGCTTCGAATTGTAAGGCTGGATTGTCATGGCACTCTAAGCATTGTACAAGTATCGGTAGGATGCCGCTAGCGATTAGTGCGTCTATCGGTGGGTTTCGGTCTGACGATAATAGCTTCCGCGCCGACTGTACCGCTACTAACTGTATCGATGGATTATCCATTTGTGCAGCTTGTGCTACGATTTGTTCTAAGTTTGTATTTGATAAAGAACGATCGACGTCGTCTTCGTCAGTGGAGTCGGTGATTGGGACATTCCTTCGTTTCTGTAGGGTCTCTTCCCGTTTGTTCTTCCTAAGCTCGACGGTTTGTTCGTTCCGCCTCCTTCGCATTTCCTTGAAATAAACGATTTCAGCAAAAAACCTTAAGCATTTGACATGTGAACCAAGTTGACCTTTAACTAGCAAATTCTAGCGAGATAACCAAAGATTGAAATGCGTAACACGTATGGATTTGAGCTTGCGGATCGCAAATAGATAATAATTACTTACATCTTGATCTTTCCCTTTGTTCTTGAAGACCTGAAGTCGATTTTTAAAATGTGGGTCTGACGCCATTGTTGACAAATGGTCTAATCACGGCAATCACGATGTTAGCCGGGTTTCGCGTAATGCTACCAATTTCTCTACAACAGAAATTATAGGAAACTCTTCGATTACGTTACACTACTTTTATATTTTAAGCATACTAACAGCGCATTTAATAAATAGGGCACGTAAAATGGTCTTGAAATTCGTAAAATTCTCGAATTTTAATTCCCTTCGGTTGGCAGCACCATACACGTCCAATGTTGGCAGCACTTTCAATATCGATCCAAAATTGACAAATTCAAATCACAAAACCGGTTACTTACGTTGCATCTCAAAGTACATCATCAAAATTCGCTTTTTTAACAACGCAGTTCGCTCTGCTATTTTTCTAAATTACCCCTCCCTTCACGTCATAAATTTATGACATTACTGACGTAACATTGATAGGTTAGGGATTCAGGTGGGCGCACGTCATGCAGATACAATACAGGGTGTCCACACGAAACTTCCCTAAATTTAAATTTGAGGCTCTAATATAATTTCACAGAAACTCTACACAAATTAAGTTGAGCTTAGATTAAGAGCAGCTTAAAATCCATAGCAAATTGTTATTGCATCTTCAGATCTCTCTGGGAATTTAAAAATTCTCATCTTAGTCCCGTTGCCAATCAATTCAGTCTTGAATTTTGAAAAGCGATTATTGTACCTAATATTGACAAACAAGCAGTATTCCTCTCTTGAGTGACAAGACGCATTTCTCATTGCCTTTTATTGGTGCGTCTGAAAGTGACACCATTTCAAATCAAATTCCAATCTCTATGGAATAAATATTATTATTATTATTATTAAAAGCAGAACAGATGGAGAGAGATACTTGATGCAATACTCATCACTACAGATACATCTTACGAAAATTTCAAATGGCAGAATTATTATACTTATTAGTTACAAGATAATATTTATTAAAAATTGTTCAACCATAAATAAATGTCATACGACAGTTTATAAACTAGATAATTACATCTATTAAATTACACATTTGTCATTTATGGGTAATATACCTACCTTCTGTTTAAAAACTTTACATTCAAATTATACCAAAGGAAATTACACATAAACACCTAGTGATCTGACTTATTGTACATAACAGCAACAATCGTCAAAATATTCCCTATGTCTCATCGTGTAAACAAGCAAAACATAAATAGTACTAATCGCATCTCACCCCTCCTTCCCCCTGCAACGCAACCTTTGTATGAACCTACTACTCGCAAGGTAGTTTACAACGTCTAAGAATGACAAAAAATTTAATCAAACTACAATCCCTATACAGTTAATATATACGAATACGTGATGTATAATAATATGTATTGCATTTGTGTAGAAACGTACGAAATGAACTAATCACCTTCTTCATACTGCTTCAGTTCGTTCATGTTTACAATGTCAAATTCTAAAATTTGATTCCCGGCGAACTGGGTGAATTTTAAATCGTTTCCGAGCTCCGCTGACCGTTTTACAACTGAAACAAACGGAAATTAATTTTCTGCACAGTATTGAGACGACCTTAATTTAAGAGCCATAAATCTTGCGTGAGTATTCATTAAAGATATCGACAGTTTCAATTTGATTGCTAGAGATTAGAGCCATGGCCCGATAGGGCGGGGCAACAGACTGGATCACTTTGGACTTTTTTTGAATTATACAAGGTGTGATCACAAAGTAAGGGGCCAAATAATTACTTTTTTTCAAATAGAATGGTCTGTATTTGGTTGGAAATTCTAATCCTACATTGAATTGTTATTTTTCATGGCAACTAGATGCAATCTGCAATTATTACAGTTTTTTTTTCATTATCTTAGTAATTGATAGATCAAAGCAATTGATAAATAAGAAAATTTCCAGCTCCTTTCATTAGCCCTCTTTAGAATTGTATAGCCTTTGTATGAAATTTATTCCAAAAAAAAATTGTGTCAAGATAAATGAATCACCTGGTATCATATATAGTGTGCGAGATAATAGGGTCAAGTCTGGGGTCAAGTATAATTCCGTATGTGACCTCACACTCTATCCGATGGTCAGGGTCGAATCTACATATTTTGAGCCCATGGGCCCCAAATTTGCGAGAGAAGCCGCACAATCTTAATACAAAGTTCACATAATTTCGTCAAAATGTGAGGTCATGTTACACCATATTTCATGATTACTTTTAAGTTGCTAAGAGTGTGCGTAGGATTCCAACTTCAATTTTTTAAGAGGTTATGTTATTTTTCCACGATAGTACTATAGAATTTGGAACATTTTCGTATCTCGTCAAGTAAAAGAGATGTTGAGGTGACCCTCTTATTTTATTTTGAACACAGTGTATATGTGGTGTAAAAAAATAAGAATACAACCACTGAGGCAACCACCTTCATGAACAAAATTGTAACTCAAGAAGAGGTTGCCTAGGCTGGAACTAAGTACCTTGTTGCCATGTATGCAGGCAGAGCCGAGCAAAAGCTGCATGAGGGTTGATACACCAACCCCCAACTGTAGAAGCAGCTCAGAATGAAATTTTAAAAGTTCTTTTTTGCAAATGCAAGAAAAGGTACATGCGTGGGTGCTCCTGTAGGAAAAATTTGAGTAAAGTCACTAGATATAGAAAGTACCGCAATCCATTTTTGGGCAAATTTGCAGCCAACTTAAAAAAATTGACAAATAAAATCTGAATAGCTGTCATTTTTTATAACCTAACTTCATAGTACTGTCATGTTCTATAAAAATATATACAGATATCTCCATTAAAGTTACTAGAATCTGGTAACTTCCGCCATTTTTGGGCAAAAAATCATGCGTTCTCTCTGTAAACACACGAGCCCAATGGATTGCGATACTTTCTATATTTAGTGACTTTAAATTTGAGGTCTTTAGAGTGCCCTCTAGTAATTCCTTGTCAAAAGGTTTGGCTACTGTCAAAATATCCGGCCGTCTCTTCCTCCCTTTTAAACTTTTTTCATGTCTCACCATTCTACGTTTTACAGTACGGCACAGATTTCCCAAGACTTACCACCGCTGACGAATTTCTCCAACTTGTAAATTGGCAATCCGGCGCATTCCCGTGTGATGTAACCGCCAAGCAGTTTCACCTCGTCCTTGCTCAATTGCGGCGTAATGACGTGCATGGTCTCCCTCAGAATTTCCGTGTTGATTTTGTAATAGCCGTCCCACATTTTGCGTATCAAATCGTAGAGCGAGCGCGGCGGGAGGATGACGTTACGATTTAGCGGCATTACGAAGCATCGCCTGCCGGTGACGTCGACGATGCTCGTCGTGTTCGTGCCGAAGTCGTGGATGAATCGGCCGCTACGGCCGTTTTGAAAGTCGGGCACGTCGATCTTCTCGTACACCTGATTCTCGAGGTCCAATTCGAACTCCTCCTGCAGGTAGCTGCCCATGGTTTCCAACAGGTTCGAGTCGATCTTCATCAGGTCGTCGTCGATCATTTGCGCATTTTCGTTGGGGCCGAGGAACATCGCGGATTTGGGTCCGTCGGGGTACGGGATCGTGCACCACCCCTTGAAACGCAACTGGGAGCGCAAGTACTGCTGGTACAAGTAGGTGCCCCCCGCAATTCCGATGCCGACGACAATGAGCGCAGTTAGCAGTAAACATAGCGTGGTCGTTGTAGAAACACGGCGCATACGAGCGGGGACGATTACCATGCGAACATGTTCCGGTGTTTGAGCTTCCACATCGTTTGAGGTCACCTAAAACGCAAAAAAGAGCTATTGTTTACCGAAGTGGCACCTTCAAATTTGCGATACGTACGGCTTCCGCATTTTTCTCGTTTTCCACTAAAGGTACAACGAGCTTGTCGGATTTCTTTTCCGAAAACGGTTTGGTAATAATTGTCATGTTCACGTAAATATTTCTTTCAAATAAAAATCGATTACTAATCAAGTGACAATAAAGGGGATGATAACAATTGCGCAATCTTCATACACGAAGTTAGTAACATAAAACGCAAGGTGCTGTTGCCACTTTTCCTATTAAAAGGTAAATGTCAAGGTGTCAGTGGCGAATTTATACGTGTACGAAAACAGCCGCAAAACCTATGTCATTTTCTTCGCATGGGCGAGACAGAGATGAAAATATAATAGCATAATTTGTGTACAGTGGGCGGCTACCTGCGATGATTG
The DNA here is from genome assembly GCF_008802855.1 of Photinus pyralis. Classification (NCBI taxonomy): domain Eukaryota; kingdom Metazoa; phylum Arthropoda; class Insecta; order Coleoptera; family Lampyridae; genus Photinus; species Photinus pyralis. The sequence continues at coordinate 26,942,175 of NW_022170596.1, read as the reverse complement.
ACGTGAATGTTTTTCTACCAGAAGAACAATGGTACAGTAGTAGCCTAAAGTGCAGTTCCGTAATGAGCTCCCTAGTCTCTTGTATTGGATTTTCGCTTCTGTTTAACTTGGTCTCTCAGCGCCCATTCTTTGCGGGTGGTTCTTTGTAAATTTCATTTGAATTTATGCGATTAACAGAAACGTCGCACTTATTATTCCTTAAAAGGCAGTTCAAAATGTACGGAGTCTTGCAAGATCTGTAGAGCAATTGTAGTTTCAAGGCCCGGTAAAGGCAGTGTATAACCTTCCTTTCGTACTTTTTCGATTAGACGTCTCAATCAAAAGTTATGGGCAAAAAAAAATTAAACAAAAAATTCAAAGGGCTGTAACTTCTGATCTAGTAGTCCGATCTTAGAAATGTTTGAAATTATGGATTCTACAGGCCACATTCTATAAGAAAATATTTTTTCCGGTCGATCTGAGACTTTTTTTTTCTGAGCCAAAAAAAGGCAGTGTATAACCTTCGTTTTTTACCAAAAATCGACTGCACCAAAATTTGTCGGGAAAAAACTTTTTCTTATTAATTTGGGTGCGTAGAATCCAAAACGATTCGTACTTTTTCGATTAGACGTCTCAATCAAAAGTTATGGGCCAATTTCGACAAAAAATTCAAAGGGCTGTAACTTTTGATCTAGTGGTCCGATCTTGGAACTGTGTGCGCCATCTCCATGGCAATCGATACACTTTCTATCAATTATAGTTTTAGAAGTCTAGTTGAGATGTCGCCAGAGCTGGGATGATTACTCAAAAAAAGTAATCGAATACTGATTACAATTACTTTGTCATAAAAGTATTTAATTACAGTAATTAATTACTTCAGAAAAGTTGTATTACAATTGTAATCGATTACGTTAGCATTGTAATTACAATTACTTTTATTTTTAAACTTATGTAGGTACATCTTACACGTATCCATATTTTTTAACGTTTTAACGAAGAAATATAGGAAATTTAATTAGCTAATTACCTATTCTACGCATCCCTCTTGAGCACTTAATTGACTCGATGACTGCTTCCTTAATGAAACATAATTCTCCCTGATTCGCAACTTCCAAATATGCCAGCACGATATAGTTTGCTCGTATTTCTCTTCTGCTCGTTCGTGATTCTCAACGACGTTTATTTTTTGGCGCAATTCACATACAGTGATTTACTAAGAAGTAGACAGGCATTTAGTTATGTGTATTGTTTTCCCTGTGTCTACTTTTAAATGACAAAAAATCTGTTGAAGGGCGCCTGATTTTATGCAACTAAAATAACTTCTTAAAACAATTAAAGATCCCCGTGTTGCTTTGGCTTCACAGAAAAGAAATCTCTTACGCATACGCCAAGGAAAATAAAAATACGGAAGGCAAAATAACAGTATTCAAATTAATTAATGCATAAAATTAGGCGCCCTTCAGAAGCGATTTTGTCATTTAAAAGTAGACACAGGGAAAAACAATACACATAAATCCCTAAGTCTACTCCTTAATAAATAGCACGGACCGTATATCGTTCCTTAGGGTATTGGTTTCAGTTCTTGGAATTTGTAATTCGGTTTCTTTTAGCGGTTTTACTTCATCGCTCCATTATGGCGCATTTCTTTTGATTCCCCTCTTTCATTTCTATAAATCTCGTCCCATTTTCGGTTATGTGGTTAATTACTCTATCAGTAAGTATCAGTAATATCGCGCGAGTAGGTCAAAGGCCGGTCAACCCGTACCGGACTTTTGACTTTACTTATGTACTATTACACTTGAAATAATGAAAATCTCACCTGCAAATATACGGTCCGAAGTTTTGCTAACCCTGACTAGTTCTCACATGTCCATGCTGTTATCCCTATACAGTTTGATTTAAATACTCGCTATTCCCTGTAAATGCGAAGTTTAGTGCGCGGCACAAATCAACTAAACGCTCATTTATCAACAATGATATCAATAAATAAGAAAACAAGCTGGAAAAGTACTCGATGCGTCGAATCGAGGTTTTATTAGCAAACTCATTTTACATAAAAGTCAGGAAAATGATATATATTACTGGCGAGGAAATTTGAAGTACGGGGTCCCTTTGGTGGTATAGGTAGGTAGGTAGAAATTGAAAAAGGGCCCAAAGCGACTCGAGAGCCATTGGACGAACTCGAGGATCCTGAAAAATCTAAAGGAATGAAAGATAATTTGGTGAACATCATCAGATAATTTAACATGATGTCTGTAACTGAGTCCGGACGATCCACACTAGACCATTAGCCTAAGAGCGGGAAGAATTCAAATTCATAAGGACGGGTTTACACTGTGTACTTACGATAGTGAAGATAGCTGTATATCAACAAATAGAAGTTGATCATAACCTTCAAATTTTATTTTCAATTCGGTTTCTTGTTAACCAAAACCAATTGTGTACAATTAAAGCAGAAATGAAACCAGCAATTGTAGCAGATGAAATGTTTCCAGAAGGCGCGGGACCATACATGGACCTAGAAGAGGTAAAAGTAAAATTTGAATCGTCTTTTAATTAATTCTCTCGCAGGCAGGAGGATCCAGTAATTTGCTGATGGATTTGGCAGCAAGCGAAATTACGATTCATGCGGATTTCTTTAATGGTAAGTCATTGAAAATCGTTGGCCTTCGGTTAATTCTCTATTTGCAGATTTTGACGATTTGTACGACGACGAAGATCTTCAATAAACTACAATAATCGCTTTAGATAATTTATTAACTCAATTTAATGTTTTACCAAAAATTGTGAAGGTACCAAAATGTAGTTTTGTTTTGTTTATAATCACAGGCTGCTTTAATTTTCCTCTTTAGTTTGGTTGTACTACTTTTGTCAAAATTAAATACTACGCTACTTAAAATGGCATTATAACTGTACAATGTTAATGTACGTCGATAAAAAATTATATTTTATAACTTACAAATTATTGCATTTGGACATTTTACATCGATATCTAATTTGTGCCGAAGAAGAAAATAATACACTGAAACGGGAAAAGCAAATTATCGAAATTTCTCTACAGATTTACTACTCTTATACAATTAATCGTATATACAAAATAATTACATAAAAATATAATGATTATTGACAAATACTTTTTAAATTCCACTTAAGATAAAGGGCATTTATGTACATTTTTACAAATCATGAAAAATCACCACTAACTCGAAAGAATGAATAAAAATCTAGTTAAAATATTGGTCCACTACAAAAATCGACCATTTCTAAAAATTTTCTCATTTAAGCACTTGCAGATATCACTTTATTTCTTCAAAGTTTCAAAACGAACAAGTAAAACGGAAGTAAATAAAGCAAAAACTGTAAATGTTTTGAAGAAATTGTGGCAGAGACAATTGAAAAACACCAATTCAGATGCCAAGCGTGTAACTACGTGGGGGGGAAAAATCTGGTTCAGTCTGATCTCTCGTAAGATCAAATCCAGACGTTTTCGCTGCTTCTATTTACATTAGACTTAAATAAAAATCTACATTAAAATCTTATAATCAACAACTACTGAAAGAACTGAGTGAGATTAACATAAAAACGAAACTCAGACCCTTAGCATTGATATGGACTTCGTTCGGTTTGGGATTGTATATAACCACTAGTTTGAAACGAAAAAAACGTCTTTTTGCCCCGACAATCGTTCCTCTTCTCTGCGAACGTTCCGTACAACTAATTCGTTTCCGTATCGCTCGACATATCCGACTCGGCCTCGTCGTCCGTAAAGTCCTGACCGGCGGGCGATAGCGGATCGAAGCTCGACGATTGCAGCGAGTTTTCCTCGTCGAGTTGCGCCTCGACGCAATCTTCCGCCGACAAGTACGAGACCGTACTGGGGCCGGGACCGGCCGACTCGAGGATTTCTTCAATTTGATCGGCCGATTTGTGGGCCAACTCTGCAATTATGTTAAATTTGCACAAAAAACGTTTCACTTAAATAGAATAGAATAGCGCAGAAAGTTTTTTGTATGTACAGGGTGTTCCATAAATGTGATATGCAACACAACTTTGATATTTTAAAGGCAGTTACCTTTTTTTTGACTTTTCATATTCTGCATCATGTTTTGACTGCAAATAATTCTTTACCTTTAAGAGGCCACACAGAAAAACTCTGCCTGTTTTCACGTAAGGTGTTCGTATACCTATCTCTTAATAGTTTATTTGATTTTACACAATCTTCTGTTAGTAGAGCAAATAAATAAGTCACTGATACAACTCTTCAAACTAAAAGGATGGTATTACCACGGATAATAAGCATGGAATTAGGAAAAATATATAATAATAATTTAATAGGCGGAATCTAAACTATACAGGATGAGCAATCGGCCACCCACACACCAATGGTCCACTCTGTATATCCTTCAGATATTAGAAAAATTAAAAATAAAAATAAATTTAACTACTTAACAACTACCTAATGGACCAATGTTTTTACAAAGCAACTGACATGTATATGTGATAGAATATGTGATATAATATTTATATTTTGTTCTTTTGTAATTTTTATGTATATGTGTGTTTTTTATACCAAACTTTCATTGCGACCATGTCTATGTCAATAACGTTGACAATAAATTATTATTATTATCTAAGGTGATCATCTGTAGGATGATTTAAAACAAAAAAGTAATGGTTGGTTAACTTGGTTAAACAAGCTGTTAAATGTTGCAATTGTTTTAGTTATTTATAGTTAAATAAACACTTGATAATAGGAGAGTCATTTAGTACGATTTTACTACAATATAATGTTGAAATTTGGACAAAAATAAAATGCTTATATACGTACTTACAACAATGTACAGAATTTTGAACAACAATATTCTGCAAAATAAAGACAGTTTTGCATAAACAAAAGAGTGTCATGTCAAACTAGACTATTATATTATTATTTATCGCTTGGACCAAATTATTTTTGATCAGCGAATGTTATGAGACAAACATCAAAGCCACCTATTTACTTTTTATACCGACAAAATGTGAAGGCAGTGTAAAAAAAGCAAATGCAGTGAGCGGCTAAAATATGGAACACATTCTTTAAAAATCGAATGTCGAGCTTTAAAAAATGCTCATCTATCATGTTCTTGCGATTTTTACACTAAAGAGGAAATTTACAAGTTGCGTCTGAACGTAGATTTTGGTACCAAAGTTGATTTTTTTAAATAGAACAGTATTTTTTAAATCCATTTTCGAATTTCGTGTCAAATTCTACGCATAATAAAAATAATTTAGCAGGCTTACTGTATGTCATTAATTAAAGCGAGATTGGTGTAGGAATGCATACCCTAGAAATGCTGGGGGGAGGGGGGGGGAGGTTTAAGGAGGGATTTCCCAAAAAGTGGACTTTTTTCAAGGAGGAATGAGCTCAAAATTAATAGGGTATCATCTATGAAATGAGAATGTTTATCGGGTAACACTGGTCGGATTATACATTTTGTCAGTTATGCATCCTTTTGCAGCAATTTTGAGGTTAAGTGGTAGAGCAAAGAAGAGCAGTCCTAGAGTATTGCTCTTCAACCAAACTTCGCCTTTGGGATTGCAGTCTACAAGGTGTTTTTTTGGGAGCTTTAGTTAAACGTTTCTGGGAAAGTAAAATAGGTAGGTTTTTGAAAATTTGTACTTAGGAATTACTCTAAAGGCCGAATCGATGTAAAATATTTTCAAAATGGTCGCACTTCCGGAAACAGGAAGTAGACAGTAACTTTGTTATTTTAAATGGCAACCCCTACTTTTTATTGCATTTTTGGATTCTACGTGATACCCACATGCCGATATCTGCCATTTATGGTTTGTAAGTTATTTTGACCTTAAGAAAAAAAATCGCTGATGCAGATGGTACATTGATAATTGATTACTTGAAAACGGTTGTCGTCATGGTAACCTATTTTTATCAGTGCATAGAGAATGAATAGGGCTGTCTTTTACTGCACTTAAAAAAAAGTTAAGTTGCATACAACCACACCTATGGAGATCCAAATTTGCGGCTCTTTTGATATAAAGTTGCGGCTCTCCATATTTATCTAAAGAAATTAGTTCATTTGTTCGAAATTCGCCTTTTTAATTAATATTATTTGTTTACCAAATCAAAAGTACACTTGCAGTAAATAATTATCTAATTTTTGACACTTGTTTACTTTCTGGTATACTTTTGTTTTTTTATTATAGCAGCCTACTCCGATGTATAAACACGTAAATAATTAATTAGTAGGTACTTTTGTGAAAAATATTGAATAACATAAAAACTGCGGGGTTTAAGCACAAGGCGCCCCTTATAAAAATTGAAGAGAACACAAAAGACAATCGAATAGAGAAATAAAATAGTGGTAGTTCCATTTGAAAAAAAAATAGTTATAGCACTTTGAACAAATGGCATTGAAGCAAGTAAAAATATGCAGGGTCAATTATTTATTGATATCGTAAAAATGGGACACCCTATACATTCAAAAATAATTTCTGTAGATCCGCAACCACCAATATTTTTTACCAGGTAGCAGCTATGTAGGAAAAACGACGCACTGTTGCAGGACCCTGTATATAGCCAAAAACTATACTAAATGAAAAATTTTTTGTGGTAATTTTGACTCTTCCGTTTCAATAGGTTGCCGACCCCTGACCTATAACAATAGGTGACGGATTAGTGTCACTAGATTTGTTTAAAATTCGATTGTTATAAAATCATGGCCGACTACTAAACAGAAAATTCGAAAAAAATAATGTCAATAAAATGGGAATAAGTCAGAAAATGTTAAAGATAGCTATAGGAACATGTAATATCAAAATATGCCAATTTCGATTCTCTATCTCATGCAATATTAAGAACATGGTCATTCCATTTAAAAAAACTGAGTTTTTAGTCTTTGAAGTTTCATAAATTTGGATCTCCATAGGGGCGGTCGTACGCAACTTTTTTTTAAGTGCACTAAAAGAAAGCCCTATTCATTCTCTATGCACTGATAAAAATAGGTTACCATGACTACAATCGTTTTCAAGTAATCAATTATCAATGTACCATCTGAACTGAACGTAGAATCCAAAAATTCAATAAAAAATAGGAGTTACTATTTAAAATAATGAAGTTACTATCTACTTCCGGTGTTTCCGGAAGTGCGGCCATTTTGAAAATATTTTACATCGATTCGGCCATCAGAACAACCCCTAAGTACAAATTTTACTTTCCCAGAAACGTTCAACTAAAGCTCTCAAAAAAACACCCTGTATACATTTACAAATGTCCATACGCGAACCAGGGACCCTTGGTACCCCGGTCGAGCTTTAACTTCACTGCGCCACACGGGTATACTATTGCATAACCCTGATCATTATACACTTGTCGTGTCACACCAAGAAAACAATTGACTGGGACCTAATTAGGTGCCTTAAGAAAATTCAAAACAATACAAGAAAATTACTTTTGCTACAGTCCTCTAGGAGCCTATACCATTTTCGCTTAAGGTAATTTTTTCCCAAGCTTAAACCCTGACTTTTAAGCCCTTTCTTTTATATCTAAGAGTATGTGTACCAAAATTGCTCCCAGTTGCTACAGACAGACAAACACACCGATCGACATTATTGAGATTTTGTTTGATTCGGATTCTCGGTGCGTTAGAAACTTGTATTTCTGTCAAAAAAATGGGGGGTCAAAATTAGGAACAACTTGAAAAACACCAATAAAACTCTGGAAAGCGTTTAAAAGGCCTTTTATAGTGGAGACTCCTGAGCGCTTTAGCATCTGGCTTTATCCGGGAACTAACAATAGCACACCCTAACGCCGTCACTGGAGCTGGATGGGCGGCATGTCTTTAGAATGCGCGCGCTGCCTATTTGCAGCTGACAAGTGACAGTCACTTGGACAGCCGACTTGTATTACAGACGACACTTGGCCATTGCTACTTCTGTTACAGATTCTGTCATTTACATGTGTGTTGTTGTAAAACCACAAAATGTTTAAAATAGCAATATTGCAAAAGGCAACTTACGAATAACATAATCTTCAAGCGCTTTAGGAACGAGCGATTTAATTTTTTCTAAATCTTCGGGCGTACATTCGCCTTTATCGAGCCCTGCGAACATTTCGATTACGCGATGAATAAGTGAAAAAAACCTTACCCATTAGCATTCCAATCTCTTTCAGAACGAAAACGTCGTCGTGTATTTCAAATTTATCGTTAAACTGAAACATGTACTCCAATCTGAAACAAACCGCCGTTTAACGATCGAGCCGTCAGTCGGAAAAAAAATCTTACTTATCGTTAGAAATACTACAGTCAATAACAGTCTTCTTATTTGTATTAATAACAATAAAAGGCATTTCAATATAGGAATTAAGAATCGGAGGTCCCTGTTCTTGTTCGACCTGTTTATTGCGCATAGCTAGATTTTTGAAAGCGATCTGATTTAGTATTAAATCGTGCAGCTTTCTCGTCTTGTCCTTAATCGTTTGAATCCTCTTCTGCTTCTCCCTTTCCAGTTGTATACACTCCTGAAGAGAATTTGTCGGAAGACCTAACCAGCGTATCTCCTTTTTCTCTTTGGAAATTATGTTCATCGCCATCAGCACGTTTAGAGCGTCGTAGACCCTCCTCCTGATGTTTTTTTGATCGTACTGCTGATCGGTGACGGTGTTGTTTAACGTGTTCGTAAATTCGCCCACGAGTTCGTCGGCGACCTCGTTGTACGACGTGGTACCTTTTTTTCGCACCTTCTCGCACACCTTCATCGAAAAGTGCCTCAGACCCTTGCCGACCTTTTCGGTTTTTCGGCGTTTGCTGAAAAATTAGGCTTTTTGAACTTGCCGCGCGAATTTTCGACGCCAAACGTACTACTCAGGTGCGCATTCCGTGTCGACGATATCCTGACGTTTCCTCGCTCCGGTGTGATCGAGGATCGGCGGCGATATATACGTTTTCGGTTGCGACGGGACCGGCGAAATCGGTTGCATCGTCGGCGTCGCAGGCGGCGCGGGAATACTTTGAACTTTTGGCGAAGTCGAACTGACTAATTTAATGTTTTGCTAAAATCAAAACGGGCGTTGTCGATTTCCGCTCCCGGTACCTTACAAACTTACCATTTGCGCCGGAGCTATTCGTATCATTTTTTGTAGATAACTTCCCTCGCATCCGCGAGCGTAACGGAATGAATTCAACGAAACTGGCTCTGAACAAAGTAGAAATATAAAAAACGAGCTATTTTGGATCAGTACATACTTATCATTTTTGAATTTGGACCCAATTTCAACACTTGAGATCCTGTACTAATACCCTAAAATAAAATCCAAGTTACACATGGTACATTAATTTGCATAAGCAGTTAAAAAAACACCTGCCAAAAACACCATTTGGTACCTCCATTAACTTAGCCCCCCCACCAACCGTAAAAAAATCCAACACATTCTAAAAATTAGTGCTAATTTGTTACGGTATTCAAAATTTTGTTGCTCAAATAAAACGGCCGTTTTTAAAAAAATTAGTGGGTGGGGCCAGCTTAATATAAACCCACCCAAAAAAATAGATTGCGTGCAAAAAATCGGGCGAATGTCACGCAGAAATTTGTTGCTGTAAAGTAACAACTATGACATTCAATTCGCAAAGAAAAGTGGTTTATTTTAACAATAATTAATGCAAAATCGAATTTGTTGCAACTATAAACAATAAAAAATAGGTGAGAATGATACCGCTCGTAGACCGAGAGTATTTTCTCTTTTAATTGGCACAAATAATTTGTTGCTCCAGTTGTTATTACCTACAATTGTTTATTGTATTGTATTTAACAATAATTAATGTAAATCCGAATTTGTTGCTGACTATAAACAATAAAAAAATAGGTGAGAATGATACCGCTCGTAGACCGAGAGTATTTTCTCTTTTAATGTGCACAAATAAATTGTTGTTATTACCTACAATTGTTTATTGTATTGTATTTAACCATAATTAACGTAAATCCGAATTTGTTGCTGACTATAAACAATAAAAAAATAGGTGAGAATGATACCGCTCGTAGACCGAGAGTATTTTCTCTTTTAATGTGCACAAATAAATTGTTGTTATTACCTACAATTGTTTATTGTATTGTATTTAACCATAATTAACGTAAATCCGAATTTGTTGCTGACTATAAACAATAAAAAAATAGGTGAGAATGATACCGCTCGTAGACCGAGAGTATTTTCTCTTTTAATGTGCACAAATAAATTGTTGTTATTACCTACAATTGTTTATTGTATTGTATTTAACCATAATTAACGTAAATCCGAATTTGTTGCTGACTATAAACAATAAAAAAATAGGTGAGAATGATACCGCTCGTAGACCGTTTAGCGATTTTAATATCATTTTCGATTGTACAGGGTGATTCAAATTGGGCACTTTCTTATGGAAACGCCCTTTATATTAAGAGATTAAGAGGTACTCGCCTTAAAGCGAGCAACTTTAGCGCATTTTCAATGAATTGATCAGAAAAGATCATATACAAGACTATTTATATGTACAGGGTGTTCTAATAACAAAGGTCGTGGGCCATATTTATGGAAGCGTTAACCTTGGAGAAACAGATTTTGTTAACAAAAAAAGGCAACGAGAAATCATTGGAAATTAGTTTAGTTTTAATTTTTATGTTTGTCGCTTTTCCAAAAATATACCCCACAAACATGCATCACAATCATAATGATAAATATAGTCTTTTTAGTAAACGTGATAGGTGGTAGAGGGCGTGGGTTAATATCAATGAAAACCGCATTTTGATAGTTTCCTAAGCAGCATTTGCAATTTTAAATTGCAATATTCGTCCAAGTTGGCTTTGAAACAAAAGAAATACAATGCCACTTGAAAACACTACTCATCAGGAAAAACTTCATCTTTGTATTGAAAATGATAGCAGACGTTTTGAACATTTACGTTAGTCACAATTATTGTTTCTTTTATTATTTAATTTATATAATAAAACTGAATTTTAATTATCGCTTGTTATGTGTCCTTTTGTTTCAAAGCCATCTTAGATGAAGATAAATACTGCAATTTAAATTTGCGAATGTGTATTTTGCCAATACCTCTGCTTAGGAAACAGATTTCAAAATGCGGTTTTCACCGATATTCTTATTTGATAAACAAAACTCATAATTTTATTTGGTTTTCCCTCGCCTTGCGCAGTTTAATTTTGTTTTATATTTGTGGAAAGAGATTGTAAATGGAATTGAATTGTAATCGTTGCATGAACCGGCAAAACATTGGTCCTTCGAGCCGGATATGAATTATCTTTGTTGCGTCCGAAAGCTCTTGCCATTTAGAAGGCGAGGGCCAATTAATATTTTAGAATTTCAGCACTGTTAATTAGCAGGCTTTGGTCTCGTATGTTAATTTAAAACGAGCATTCAAACTTCAAGGCCATGCAGGATTACGCCGATAAGAGACCTTTTGCCTGAACTGAGAAATTCCAAGAGACAATGGGGGTTAATTAGAATTTATAAATGTTATCCGGCAAATGAAATAAGTGTAATTAGCGGTAGCGAAGAGCGCTTAGCGATTACAGATTTTTGGATGTAAATAACCGAATACGCTGTGTCGGCTGGGAAAACCACCGATCCCTCCATGAAATAGCCGGATTTTATTAAAGATAGTGACATTTGGAGCGGATTTTTTTTCTTTGGTGTTTTGCTATTAACATTTTTAAATACCATATCAATTTTGGATACTTTCCGTAAATTTATTTTGTATTAAGTTTACCACTTTTGTTTTTTCTTGCACAGAAATTTCTATTGTCACATTTAATTGCAAGGTAAGCTTTTTACTACTTTCTCTTTCATAAGGGGAGTAAGGGGGGGGATATTGTATCGATATCGAGATGCTGTTTTCGCGAGCTTGTTTAGGCATCATTTAGCTACTTTTTCATGAAAAAAGAAATCGAACCAATACATTTAATTTTTTTGAGAATATTAACCATTTCTGTCGGAATGTCGAAAAAGCCCTCAAGTGGTGATATGTGAAACTAACAAAACTTCAAATAGTATAATATTTGTAGCTGAAAAATAGCTCTTTTGAACTAACCAGAGTTTGTTTAAATCGGCTCAGCCGTTTCGAGGTGTTTTTTACGGAAACCTTTGAATCCCCCCCCCCCCCTTCCCACTGCATTTTTAGAGATACAGGAAAAATTTTCAAACAAAAATTGTTCAGATTATCGTCGACTTCAAAGACCGGACATTTTTTTGTTAGGTTAATGTAGCAGAATTCACACAAACATCACTTTGTTAGATTCTAGATTGCAGTAACGCCCCCTAGCGGTCATTTCAGAAACTTAAAAATATTTTCCAGGTTTTGCTCGTGGCCGTTTTAGTAATAAATTTTTTTACCGCAAGTCTCTGCGATGGATAGATTCTCAGATACAGTACCTCGCATTCTTAGTTGGCCAACCTGAACATCAAAAAGTGCTCTAAGAAAGGTTTCGCCCAAATCATTATTTTATTATAATAAAAGCAGTGAGAGAAACGCCCCCTAGCGACCAAAATAAATTTCAACATTTCTGTTGTTAGTAGCAATTCATAAAACAACAAAAAGTCATGGCTATTGCTACTAATAACAGAAATGTTAAAATTTATTTTTAAAATTGGGGGTAAACCAAAAGCTTAATAAAACACGTTTAAACAGTTTTGTATGCACCTTTTAATTCTGAACAACTTTAAACTCGACAGTTTTTTCTGTAAAATGTACAGGAGGGCAGGATATTGCATAAAACTAATTTCCCATGTTCCTACTTACCGTGCACCACCCTGTATACTGTACCATACCTAAATTTATTTATTTATGGCCTTTATTTTTGAGTGGGCGGGGTTTCAGCCAAGGCTGCTCTACCAAGGCAACCCACTTAGACGTTGTTGTGACAAAGCTATTATTTAATTGGAGATGATTTCCTTTTAGAAGAGATTCCGCGTTAGTGGAATGTGTTGATATTTCAATTATAAATAAATACAAGGGGTTTAAAAACTAAGATTACAAATTGAATTGAAAAATCGATAAAACGAATTTTTTTTATGAAACCCCCCTAATTTATATAACTGTACAAAAAATCAAGTTAACTTTGTCCACACTAGACTATTGCATCAAAATTTTCAGTTAGGTGACCTGAGTGGCCATAACTGGTTATTCCTTTAATGCTCGATTGTTTTTTCACCGCCATCACGATGAGTGATGAGCAACTAACAAACAATATTGTTAAATAGACTCCTTTATATAACATTTCACTAATTTTTTGTGTTTAATAATAATTTTTTGTAGTTTTTGAACCCCCTGTATTTATTTATAATCGAAATATTAACACAGTTCACTAAAACGACCCGAAAATAAAGCGTAAATTTTTACAATATGCGATATGTCTGTCTTTACTAGAAGGATCTGTGGTTAAAATTTCAAAAATATTTCTATATAAATAAAAAAGTTGATATGGCACTAATCGTCAAGATTTTTCTTGGTTGAGGAGCCAGAGCTATAGGCTACCAAATGCAAAAAAGCACAAACTAAATACTAAAACTGTAGCAGTAGTTAATGCCGCCTTCAAACATGGAACACATAGAAAGTTAGTAGAATTTAAAAATGAAATAATATATAGGGCGTTCTGTTCAAATAAGACAGTTGGCATTAACTTATGGTGTAATCTGAAATTCTGAAGTGCTTCCAATTTGAAAATATTTTACTTGCTGCTATTTCACGGTTAAGATTTATACAGGGTGAGCAGTACGGATCGACGGTAGATGAAATAAATACATTTTTCAAAATAAAACAATTGGCCCCATTTTTAGGGGGTTTTCCTGGATAATGGAAAATATGTCTGATAGGCATTGTGAGCTGGTGCACCATCCTGTTGACATACAGTTTCCACCTTTTATTTTTTTGTGTGCCGTATATTGTTGTATTCGTAATAGAAAATTCTGCTCATACAAGGTGTATTATTTTTACGGACCATAGAAAAAAATAAAATTGATGATTGGATATTAACTTCACCGACTTGACTTGAATTAAAAAAGTGGAACTATCAACAGGGTGTTCCATTAAACATTTTTCTGAGACTAATGCAGAAGCACTAATTTTTTTTTATCCAAAACATCATCATAAAGCTTGAGGATATTTATAAAGGGTGTTCGGATAGGGTGACAAAATGCACTTTACGAAACTAGATGCGAAATTTCCAACTCAAACAACCGTTAATTGTTGTTTGCGACTGGCAAATACTCCGTTTTAACGGCCAATGTGATGTTAACCTACAATGTGCTTAACCTAACTTATGATAATGTCGAGCGTGACTTTGGGAAGTAGCGTCCAATTGTATTCAAAAACGATATTCGCTAATTAAAATAAACAATTTTGTTCCATATCAACAATAATCTGATTGAACGTACACTCAAAACAGGAACATGGAGACGAGCACATGGCTTGAATCATGAACACAATAAACATAAGGAAGAGCGGCAATCAAAGGGACTCGGAAGACCTTGCAGACATGAGAAAGTTCAAAAACCTACACCGTTACATAAATTAAGTCGGCAGTAACTTTCCAACCCGGTCAAAATAATATTCATGAATTTTGTCCTTGGCAATGAACTTAAGCTGTCACCTTTACCAAGCCATACGAAAAACTGCATTTTGAGCTTTAAAAATCGGAATGAACCGTGCGTGCGTAGACAAGTGAAATAAATTACCTGAGAACTGTCCTGGTCCGTCTGTGCCGACTTTAATATCTTTAAAGTTTGTCCGGATATTGCGGATGCCACAATTCCATTTAAGGGTCTTCCTCCGGCCTGAACCAGCTTTATCATTTGCCCTAATTGGAAGAAACAACATTTACATATCAGAATTGAACAAAACAAAAATCGGGGGCGTTTTACACCAAATAGCGCCCTTGGAGCGCAATTATTGAATGGAACAAGTCAAGGGGTGAAGCTTTCTCAATTTGAATCTCTGGGTATGCTTACGTAAAAATTGATTTTAAGTAATTACCACCCCGTTGTTCAAGGATGTTGATTTACAACAGGCTATACTTTGAAGGCTTACCGTTAACGTCCTGGATCACAAAGTTCGTCGCATTATTCTGGTCCGTCATCGTTAATGCTCCAAGTGTCCGACGAACGAATCCTAAACGCGTAAAGCCTCGAGGAAAATAGGATTTTCGATATTTCGTTAACAACGAGCTCCGGAGAAGGCAGAGGTCTCACCAAAATGGCGACTCCAACAGGATAACATTTTGCCGCAAAAAATTCAAACTAACCGACACCTATTTTTTACCAAACTTATTAGTAGTAAACGACTTCGATCCTGCTATCACATACAATTATTATTTGATTTCTCGATTTATACAAAAACCGTAAGGACCTCGTTAAAGACGTGCTATTTCGTGCACATACATCTGGGTTCAGCTTGGCGGCGGGCACAAAGCCTTCGCTCCCATTGGTCGAATCAACTCACGTGGGACATGCTTTTTCGTAGTTCGACGCACTGCCGCTAGAAGCAGTTCAACGAGTCAATATAGTTGGGAGAAATTCACATCTGTAGTCAGTGTCGTACATTTTCGATTTATCTTTCCAGACAATTTCATTTTCGAAACAAGTAAATTAATTGGTCGGTATGAACCCTTGGGTATGAAGAATAAAAAACCTTCTACAGAACGGATCATTTAAAAACAAAACGCTTTTCGACGTAGTCCCACCGCAATGGGTCTACTATAACAAAATTCTTAAAGTTGGATTTTTCTTCGGTCTTTAAGTTAATAAATTCAAAAATCTTGAAAACGATAGAAATAGTTACGATAAGAACGAACAGACAGAGAAAGTAGCGGCAATAGCGCAAACTAATACTGTATGATTTGGAATTTCAAAATTTTGGAAGCCAAATAAGAATTTTTTCATTTGCCATTTACGTTTTCACTTTGCCACCAAATAAATTCTGTGTCTGTAAGAGGTTTTAAAGACAGTTATCAGTCCTAGAAGGTTTAAAAGTATTTAAAAATCTTTAGAAGGTTGAAAAACCTTTCAAAAGTCTCCTGGCAATGTTGTAGTACCTCTGAAAACAGGTTCAAGAGATAAGGGCTAAGAACTTTTCAGATGGTCTTCCAGAGTTTCTACAATCTTCTAGAGGTTTTAGCAAAATTCAAAAATGTGGAGAGCGCTCAAAATTTTTCAAGATCCTTTATCTTTCACAGCGTTTTACTAACTTTAATGAGTACCAAAAATTCGAATTTTGAAGAGCCTTTACGAATCTCTAATCTCTAACCGTAATTAAACGTCTTTATGAGCGTTTAAAAGTTGCTAACAAGATTTTCAAACACCTTCACGAGCATATAAGGCCTTTAAGATCGTTTAGTGTCTTGATTAGCCCATAAAAGCTTTTAATAATTCCTAAAAACTGTAGAAGTTATAACGTTAAATAGGTTTTTTTAACCTTTAAAGTTATTATTATTATTATTAAAGCTCATAAGGACGGATTTCAGAATCACGAGGTCCCATACCTTGTAAAATATGCCAATCTTATTAGTTTATTGATAAAAAATATTAGCATTGAATTTATTATAAATTCAATGATATTAGTTTACAAGCAACAAGTCAGTACGCACAAAACACAAATACGATGTAAAGAAATGCAAAGATGACTACCTGCATTAAATAACACAAAAATAGCAACAAACTATCACGAGCGATGCTTTCACGAGCGCGATCAAACGTAACTAACGTTCGTACTTCGTCGTTCGTGCTCTCCACGTGGCGCAAGCAGCTTTCCCCTCCTAAAAATTGCGCGGTTGCCAACTCACAAAAATGTGCGCATTGTTGTATATACAGTGTGGAATCTCGCAACATTGTTAATAATGATAACTAATTTTAAAAATTTAAGAAAGAATGTTTAGTTTTTAAAAAGCAAGCTTTAAAGAAGTGCTGACAGGAAATATGAGAGGAACAAGAAGAACTTATGTGTGACGAAGAAATATTAGAAATATACGGAATGCGACGAAATGCTGAGAGACATACGAAAGTGCTAAGAAATGAAGGAATCTGAGAAAGCAAAAAGCAATTTTTAAGTGAACAGTAGGGCCAATGAAAGAAACTGGGAAAATTCGGAACTGTGAAACAGATAATTTGAAGAAATTTTCGAAAGATTGATAATAAAAGAGTACACGAGAAAAGCATAATAAATCAGACAGGTTGTTGGTAAGTCAAGGTACGCCACTGGCGAAATGGGCAAACATAACCTGTCAAAATCGAAACGTCAAAATTAAACGTAAACACCTTAAAGATGGATTCCGTAATAGCAACACTAGTCCCAGATAACGTTTTGGAAGTGATATTTTCGTACTTAAACCTTCACGACTTAAGAAATTGTTCCTTAGTATGCAAGAGATGGTACGAATTTTTGAACGACGAAAATAACGACGTCTGGAGGCTACACTGCATCCGAAAGTTGGCCGAGGAGGCACTCAAATCCGACCTGTTATGCTCCGTACCTACATATAAAGCGAAATTAAGGGCGTTTTATCACGCCTGGAATCCGAACGACTGCTCTAGGAACATTTATATTAAACCGAACGGGTTTACGTTACACAGAAACCCAGTGGCGCAGAGCACGGATGCGTCCAGAGGAAAGTTGGGCTTTCGACACGGCAGACACGCGTGGGAAGTGATATGGGAAGGTCCCTTGGGCACGGTCGCCGTAATAGGTATCTCTACAAAAGACACGCCTTTGCAATGCCACGGGTACGTCGCGCTCTTAGGTTCGGACGAGCAAAGTTGGGGTTGGAACCTGGTCGACAACCACTTACTGCACAACGGAGACGCGCAGGGGAACTATCCGCTACTCAACAACGCTCCCAAATACCAAGTCGGCGAGCGTATCAGGGTTATATTAGACTGTGATGATAATACCTTGTCATTCGAAAAGAATTACGAATTTTTAGGTGTCGCATTTAGAGGTACCCCCCCCCCCCCCAGTCATGTAACGTCAAACTTGATCCGGATCATTTCAGGTTTACCCGACAAGAAACTGTACCCGACAGTTTCGGCGGTGTACGGCAATACGGAAGTTTCGATGGTATACCTCGGACCGCCGCTCGACGGCTAACACATTCTGTCAAATAGCTAACGTAGTTCTTAAACGGAGGGAAAGTTACCGGATTCGTCGTATTATGATGGTTTACCAGGTTAGGTAGATTTGCCAATGTGATAATTAAAAAAAAAAAAGAGAACACTACAGTAACCCGCAGATAGATTAAGTACTTCCTTTGTGTCTGTTTATTTTAAGTGCGAAAGTTACCTCGTTAGATTAATTTTTTAGGCTTTTTTACATCAATTCCGTCGAAAATTTACATTAGAGTGTAATTTGTAAATTGTAGGAATTCTCTACTTTGTGTATTTTTGTTCAATTTGTCTTCCCGGACAAATTCTGATTTATTTTCACTAAAAACAATTGCACCTCAAGTCCGTTAGGTTTCTGTAATGTAAGGTGCCAATTAGTATTCAGCTGTCTGTACCAAAGTTTTTTTTAAGTACAAACATATTAGGTGCAATACATTATACTAAGACAATTGGGTACAATTTTGAGATCTACCGTTTTGTTAAAATGAACCATTGTTGCCTTTATAGAGTCGGCAAATGTTAAGATTAAGATTTATATCGATTGGATTTTGTGTAAAAGTTACAATAATTTCGACAAGATTAATCGTAACTTAATTTTCTTCTGTGATAATTCTGTATTATTTATAAGGCTAAACGAGCTGTGCCTGGACTGTATTTTTTCGTCTGATTTTTTTATACTTTGTAGTTTTTTTAACCGCTCACATTGTGCGCGTAATTTATTATTTATTTTAATTATTTTTATTTCTATGAAATGTAAATAGTATACATAGACAATGTCCTAATGCAAAAACGCAGGCGAAACTTAAATTTTAACTTTTATAAAGACTAGTGCTCGGTATAAATTATGTAAATGTAACAGGATACGGCCACGCACGAGAAGTATGTGTTATAACCAGTGTTTTGGTACGAACAAATTGTTTAATTTTTGTGAGAGAGTTATTACAAATTTTCATAGTAGCCAATCAATATTTGTATGACGCAAAATATTGTATGAAGTGTTGTTTGTGAATAGTGATAAAAACATAATAAATTAATCGAAAGTAGCCTAATCTTATTGATTTGATTGAATGTTATAGAACAAATCCTTTCCACAAGAAACTTCGTCTCTGAATTTGGTGCTCGTATTACTTTCAGAACACTACCTATAGAACAAAAGTTCCTTAGAATGAATTAATATCTATCCATTCCTGGGCTTGTCTTCAATAATTTTTACTTCAGATCTACCCCCAGGGGAAAATCAACCCCCGGTACATGGTCAACTATAAAGGAGATGGTATAGGTAGAACTGAAATGCAATTGTTTATAGAAATTAGTGCTGTTTGGCCAAATTATATGGGGAAATGGTGATTATGACTGGACTATACATATTTACTGGTACCATTGAATAAGCACCTTAATTCAATGCTGGTACTATAATATGGTAATGGTAATAACAATATATGAAACGGAGTAGTAATTTACTTATTCCCAATTTGATTTAAGAAATAATAAGTGCGATGTTGCTATTAATCGCATAAATTCAAATGAAATTTTAAAAGAAGTTGCGCACGTGGCGACATCTCAACTAGACTTCTAAAACTATAATTGATAGAAAGTGTATCGATTGCCATGGAGATGGCGCACACAGTTCCAAGATCGGACTACTAGATCAAAAGTTACAGCCCTTTGAATTATTTGTCGAAATTGGTTTTTTGCCCATAACTTTTGATTGAGACGTCTAATCGAAAAAGTACGAAATTTTGGTGTAGTCGATTTTTGGCAAAAAAGGAAGCTTATACACTGCCTTTACCGGGCCTTTAAACTACAATTGCTCTACACGATCTTGCAAGACTACGTACATTTTGAACTGCCATTTATTCAGACTTCTCAATCAAAACTTATAGACTGGAAACCAATTTCGAAAGAAAGGCAGTGTTTAACCTTCCTTTTTATCCAAAAATCGACTACACTCAAATTTCTCGGGAAAACACTTTTTCTTATTAATTTTGGTGCGTAGAATCCAAAACGATTCGTACTTTTTGGATCAGACTTCTCAATCAAAAGTTATGGACTAAAAACCAATTTCGAAAGAAAATAAAAAAAAAAGGGCTGTAACTTTTGATCTAGTAGCCCAATCTTGGAACTGTTTGAAATTATGGAATCTACAGGCCATATTCTTATAAGAAAATGTTTTTTTCCGGTCGATCTGAGACAATTTTTTCTTAGAGCCTCAAAAAAGGCAGTGTTTAACCTTCCTTTTTTTTCCAAAAATCGACTACACCCAAATTTCTCGGGAAAACACTTTTTCTTATTAATTTTGGTGCTTAGAATTCAAAACGATTCGTACTTTTTGGATTAGACTTCTCAATCAAAAGTTATGGACTAAAAACCAATTTCGAAAGAAAATTAAAAAAAAAGGGCTGTAACTTTTGATCTAGTAGTCCAATCTTGGAACTGTTTGAAATTATGGAATCTACAGGCCATATTCTTATAAGAAAATGTTTTTTCCAGTCCAGTCGATCTGAGACAATTTTTTCTTGGAGCCTCAAAAAAAGGCAGCGTGTAACCTTCCTTTTTTTCCAAAAATCGACTGCACCCAAATTTCTCGGGAAAACACTTTTTCTTATTAATTTTGGTGCGTAGAATCCAAAACAATCCGTACTTTTTCGATCAGACTTCTCAATCAAAAGTTATAGACTAGAAACCAATTTCGAAAGAAAATTCAAAGGGCTGTAACTTTTGAACTAGTAGCCCAATCTTGGAAGGTTATTCACTGCCTTTTTTTGAGCCCCGAAAAAAAAATTTCAGATCGACCGTCCGTTTACCCGCCCTGTGCTTTGGCATTCCAAAAACGCTATGACGCAAAGGAATTCGAGAAGGGAAGTGATAACAG
>NW_022170596.1:26780184-26921091 GCF_008802855.1 Photinus pyralis | reverse complement strand
AAAACGATTTGAGTCCTAACGTTGAATAATGAAGCACTAACAAAGCACTAACGATCTACAAAATTTAATGCAAATTGGAGCCATTGTCCGGGCAAACGTGAAGTTGACCCGAACAAAAAAAAATTTTATTTTGAGAAAACGGTTTGAGCCCTTATGTTAACTTATGAGGCACTAACTAGCACTAACAAAGCACTAACGATCTAGCATGATGCGATGCTGCCGGGCTATTTTATCCAGGCCAACTTCACAGACATGGGCATGTCAGAATAAAACCACACTTCATCTTAGAATAATAATAATACCCTTTGGATTATTATACGAACCCTTCACCTGTCTAAAGTTAATGGATGGAGTTTTTAGTGTAACCAGCAATTAGTTAACTCATTAATGAATAAACGAGCACAAAATTCCCAATACATTTTATTCTAATATGAAAAGATTAAACGATTATAATGAAACGCGTCCTCTACTTACTCTAATATAGTATAAACATTAACATACTATGCACGAGCCAACTCTAATCCACTACTATTAGATCAAACATAGCAACCTACCAGAAAATTGTATGCAATATTTGTTCACGACAGTAATTTACATATAATATCAAAAGCACACAAATATTATATAATACATAACAGTGCAGGTAACATATTTAATTAAATTCACGATTGCGAAGAATAATAGGAGCAACAAGAGTCCAACCATACAATGCAATACACAGCCAGCTCGAAATTGCTTTAAACCACATAGAGGGCGCATTAGCATTCAAAGTAGTTAGATCAGAATTTGGTCTAAAACAAAATCGTAAATATTCCGGGTTAGTAAAGTGTAAGACACATACTGATACCAATTGGTTAATGTCATCATCACATACAGAGTGGCCAAACCAAACATAACGTGGAAGAAACTCCAGTTATAAGCTACAGTCTCCTCCTCATTGTCCCATACCTTTTTATCACCAGATTCTCCACCGTCATTGCCTCCATCTTTACCTGCGATAGGTGTATAAGGTTCTTTTCATATAAATAAAATAAAAAATAAAGTTAAAAAAAAGTGCAGAAAATATATCCAAGCATTATGTTGAAAATCTGTAAAAATTGCACTTAAGAGCCATACCTTCGTGTGTTACAAGAGAGGCGTCAGCATTGCTCTTCACTGTAGTGAGAAAAAAGTTATTAGTTTTAATGTCGACAATGAAATAGAACAAACACTAACTACATAATGCTATGGATAGGAAAATAAAATAGGTACTATATACAAGACTAATAAAAGCAAACTTGCATAAGTCACTCACCTGCTCCAGTGTCCTTAGCCAAAATTTGATCAGACATAGTAATTTTAGATGAGCTGCTTGCTGTACGTAGAGACGAATATAAAATACAACCCATCCACACCACAAGACCGATAATGCTCTGTCCATCAAATCCCAATTGTGTAGACTTAGCTGTAGAGTTCGCGCCCACTATTCCCAACAGTCCAGGATTACAATCAGAGTCTAAAAAAATCATTACAGTATTTCATTCCACTACGTTTAATAAAAACCTGGTGAATTGGAGACCGTGGACCACGTCAGGTAGATGGTGTACAAAGAAACAATTGACGATTGCAACAGTCCAGAACGTGGCAGCTTTTCCTGCACTTTAGGCAAAACAGATACGATACTTATACCGATTGCCAAAATTAGGTTAATTGAAATGAAGAATTTATTCAAGCTACAATCATTGGCCTGCAAAACAAAAGTTAGCGCGCAACGGTAACTCGAGCGCGTTTTACCTTAGTGAAAAAGACGTAGAGCAGCACCACACCGGTAAGTGCGAGGGCGTAATTGAGAAACGTAACGCCCAAAAGTGCAATGTACCAGCCTCTCGATTCGGTCTCCTCGTAATTGCCCACCCACGCGTCGGCCCACGAGTGAGCGAAGTCAACAATCAAAATTAGTTGTATCAGTATGAAGAGAAAGCCGCCGATCAATCCGAAGTACATCCATACCGAACCAAAAGATGCTTCGGGAATGAAAAAGGCGCCAATTATTCCGCCAATAATTAGCAGATATTTTAATCCCCAAAAGCTAAAAGCGTTATATGCAATAAGTGTCATTAAAGTTTGTTACACAAAACCACTCCTGTTTTTTACTGATTTGAGTATGTTTCCAATGAAGAATCTTTCTGTAAAATCCTTTAAGTTCCTTAAAGGCTAATTGCGTAGCATGTTTTATTTAAATTAAAACCTTGGCAACATTGCCATAATAAACGATTCGTAACAGTATCCACCGCCAGTCTCTTTTCTTTTTAAAAGAAAAAACCGAAGAAAAAACACATAAGAAGTTATTTATTGTTGTTACATAGTTTAAACGACGGTTAATTTTTGGCGCCCAACATGGGGCACATAACATTAATTTTTGGCGCCCAACGTGGGACATGCAGCATTTTGATTTGGCGCCCTTGAGGTGGGTCATCTACAATGGGATTGACGACCCTACCGCAAGGGCATTTCGCGCAATTTTTGGAGGCGATAAAAGAATTCAAGGCAAATTTGATTGAAAAAATGGAGGCAATGAATAAGAATTTGAAAAGAAATGTACTTACACAATGCAAAAATGAACTGAATACGAAAATGGATTCACAGAATGTGGAATTAAAGGTGACAAGAACAGAGATACTTGCGGAGATGGAAAAACATGGGATTGAGATCAGACAGGAAATACTTAGCATTTCAGGGGGGTGGACCAGAAAGTGGTCAGTCCCGTTGTTGAAAAGAAAATGGAGAAGGGTAAATCACAGGAAGTGAAAATGAATGTTGATGTAGAATATGATAGTGGTTGAAGCCACCCTGCTGACAGCTGAAGGGGAACAGGTCATAGTGGTAGAGCAGTTTGTTGTTGATGTAAAAGTACCGGTTTTTAATACCAATGAAATGAGAGTCCTTTGCTAAAAAGCAAACTTGTTTAAATTGTTATATGTACAAGATATGTAAAATGTTACAAAAAAAAAAGGGAACGTAAGATTATGTACATTAGTCTGATTTCAAGTTACTGCAATTCCCTTGAAGTAATCAGTCGCAAGATTTTCGAGGGCGAATTTTAGAAATGTGCACGAAATTTTGGAGCAGAAGGTTTACCCTTCAAGTATACAAACATGAGATACCAGCATCTTTTGTTATAATTTCAACAATGTTCTAGTAAGTAATAACCATGAGAATAGATCCTTTCGGGCATAACACCTCGCATAATAGTCTAGTAGTTACATAAATTACTACTCCAAGATCTTTAACAGAAATGATGCATGAAGTGGTTTTATGTAACACTTTAAAAAAATAATACCCATTTTGTATCCCAGCACGAGCGTCCTTCGACGATTTAACCCCTATCATAATTAATGCCATCAGAGCAAAGAAGCAAGTAACTATGAAGCATATTCTGTAAACGGCAATATACCCGACAGCTTCCTCGCAATTGATGTGGACTGAATTTGGAATGTAGCGAGTCGAGTTATTACAAAAAGGTACCTACAATAAAATCCACTCGTGCAAAATACACTTTCGAAAGGTTTACCTTGCGTAAGAAATCCTGCAATCCTGGAGACAGTGTAATGCAAGCTACAATCGTTGTAACTAGTAGCAGTACGGCGTACATAAGACGTGAGGATGTCGAATTTCGACATGATGGACAAACTGAACAACAAAGAGAACAGGCGGCACTTCCGCAGCAGCAAGCGAGCTAGAAATTTCGAATGAGCAAAATTGAGTTAGTTGCATTGAAAATACCTGCGCGGCTGAACAAAGTCCTAAAACGGCCCCCATTGCACAATTTTCCAAAAACAATCAGTAAACGATGAGTAATCAGCTGAAAATGAAGTCAAAACAAACATGAAATTAGCAGATGTAGGTGGGGGTTTACATAACCTCAGAAAATCCGTTGCATAACCTCAATACTACAATTACAAATTGCTACAGAAAATGGAGCAGAAAAAGAATGCAAAGCTCTCCAGAGCCGTTTTGGAGATGAAATTCATGAAAAAGACCAAAGAAAGAGTCGAGAAGGAAAAAGACGACGCAGAAGGGGAAGCTATGTATGCCAACGAAATTACGGAAGCAATGCGAAAAAGTGGAAACATAAACTTCACAGAGGTAGGAATCTTCACCTGCAAAGACCTTATCGAAGGTCGACTATCTTTCAACGGAATGAATCCGGAAATTGAGAAGTTAATGAACGACTACCATCAGAAACTAATCAAAACGGACAAAGTACGAGAGACCGAAATATCCGATGTAGAAATGGCCAATGCATATTCGTCTACTGTGAACACGATGGGAAAAAAGTTCGAAACCAAAAGAAATAGGAAGAAGAATAAGTTTTTAAAACCGTCCGATGATTGACCTTTAAACTCAATTTATTTGTTTTATCAAACATTAACAGAATTAGAAAATTTATTACAGCTGTAACTTCTTTAACTCGACCATGAGCTCATCTTCACTTTTGATTTTTGCCAGCTGATTCACTTCTAATACTTTCCCCTGAGATTGCTGATCTTTAAGTTTGCCGATCGCATCCAATTTCTGCATGTAAATTGTTAAGGTGTTAGTAAAATAAATTGACTACGTTTACCCTTTTGATGTTTTTAATTTTTTTATTTTTCTCTTCATCTTCGGTTAGTATCACAGAAACAGTGCTCGTAATGGGAGGATTGGAGTTTGGCTCTTCCTGCTGCTTGCGGGCCTTCTTATTCTCGCGTTTCTTCTTCTGCTTTAGCGCCGCCTTCGATGGGGCTGCCGGTGGTAGCTGACCGTCACTATCGTCGTCGTGCAGTTTAAAAGTGATTGGCGGACGATTGCGTGCAGATGGTGGACGGTATGCCTCCTTTGAAGCTTGCGGCTGATTTGATACAATCCCCTCGACCTTTTGGAAGTTAACTGCTGGTTCTTTGAAGGCATCCTTTGGTGCTTTCTGCAAAATAACAATCTGAATCAAAACTACCTCAAACTAAAATTATTATTAAATTCAAAAGGGAACAAAGTATTTTTGGTTAACACAAGAGACACCTTTTGAGTGTAATTGAAATCATTTAAAGGAAAAAATTTTAATTCTTAGGGGAGGAATTGAAATTCTCTAGATAAAATTTAGTCTAATCATATTATTGCAGAGGTCGCGTTGTCGGTCATATATTACCTGCTTTTTGTTTTTGAACAACAAGTGGCAATAGCAATTTTAATAATAAATAATAGTTCTACCATACACTTTACAATTTAAACCTAAACATATGCAAACACAAGATGCAATTCCAAATCCCAACTGTCAAAATAAAAACAAGATTTTATCCAAATAAATCCAGGGCCTACTAGACCATTTTAAAAATTATACTTTCATACTAAAGAAAATTGATTTTTATTTTTTTCTAGATATAACCATCGCAAATATAAAAAAATAAGAGATCAAAAAGTATCCTAACAGATCAGAAAATTTAATTCATGTTTCACAATCTACCAATGGCGCACAGGAAAAAGTAGTAGAAAATGGAATATGACCCTTGAAAAACCAACTAAGACGATATAGGAATATTTTAACCACTAAGTGAAAGATGTTAATTCATGAGTGGCGCCACCACGAGTGAATTAACTTCCATGAGATGCTTAGTTTCTCTTTATCGTCGTGTATAATACAATTTATAGCAGAAGCCCTGACAATTCTGAATTTAATTTAGACGTCAAAAATAGCGAGCTTAGGTTCTGCCGTCGCAGTCGCAACAGCATTGCCATATGTTCTAAACGCCATTTTAAATCGTGCTCCGCGTCCCATTTCAAATAAGAATGACAGAAGTGATCATTTTATCTACCCTCAAGGTTAGTCTACTCATTCATATCTATTCAAATGTCAATTTAACATCTGCTATAAATAAAAACTTTTTTATTACGTTTTCGTCGCAAAAAAAAAGAAAATTCAAAAACGTCATGACTTATTGCATTTGTATCCCTAATGGAATGAGCTCGCTTACCTGCCAAGCAACGTCGTAAAGCTCATCGTTTTCCTTGTAAGGATGTTCGTGAATTAAGGCGCCAGAGTAATGCCAAACTTTATACCCGTTGCCAATACGTAATCTCGGAGCCGTCGTCGCAGTTAAAAAGTGGGTACCGTCGGGCGACCACTGCAACAACGTGGAGTCTGCCGCTTCGCAGCTACCTATCAGTTTTTTGGAAGCGATATCCCACAATTCGATATGGCCGCGCAGATTTCCAAAACCGGCAGTTAATAGGATGTTACCTTGTGGATTATAGTAAATGCTATTACGTGGAGCTGCACTAAACTGATGGATCATTTCGCATTTTAAGTTGAAGATTGTGCAACGAGACGGCATAAAACCGTATACGACACAAAATTCGGTGTCCCTCGGTGACCAAGCGACGTTGTAAATTGGACCTTCCTTATCTAAAACAATTTTAATCTTATTTAAACTAGCATGACCGAGTTAATTGAGAGTATCAATTTATCAGGTGATATGAATGAATGGAATGGTACCTTTACACCCTTGCATTCGTCCACGTTTCGAATATTGGCCCAAGTTTCTCAATTAGTGAAAACCTTGACGAAATTCCCACGGGAACGGGGACAACAAGATTTTATATTTTACAGTCAAAAAGTTTCTTTCAAGGCGTCGGGGTGTACTCCGAAAGCACTTCTCGCAATTCCCACAATAACGGTATACGGGAAAAACGGAATTTCTCAGAGGCGATAGGAAGTTCGAATGTTTAAGATTTTTATGAATATTAAAAACGTTTCATCGTTTTTATGGTATTTAAAGTTTTTAGGATTTAACAACAATCATATGACTGTACAAATCATTAAGAGGAACTAAGCACAATTTGGTCCGAGAAAAGGCTCTTGAGGCGCTATCATCTCTATCGGACTAGGAGTAGCTCCATAATTCTTATAAATTCTTTTTCTTATAAATGAAAAAAAAGCAGTCTGATGTCATAAAAAAAAGTGGCCCAAGGACAGTCCCATGAGGCACCTCTGTAGATTTGTTTGTGTATGTCACTTGGAACTAATCTAATAACTGCAATGTTTTGGAACAATCACAAGCTATTCCTACAATATCGCAGAATTCTTCCTACATATAATTAGGAGATCTGTGGGATAGTGCCTTCTAATCATAAAATATCCCTGAATCTTTTAAATAATAAAAATTTCAGAAATTAATCTAAGCAAGCTCATAATAATATTTACTTTAATTATCTCAAAATTTATTTGAACTCTTACAGAAGAATCTTGAAATGCTCCTAATTTTTCTGAAATCCTTTAGAAATTATCCATAGTACCCGTGTTTTCATAAGTTGGCAATTATATTTTACTTACACATAGGTACCTTTCACAATTTCAGCACGGAATGATAATACTTTGTTCCATGGTTAATTATTAAAATACAAATAGAAAAATATTGTTTAAACTACAGGGTACCTATGTGTACTTGACACTGCATAAATACGGAGCCAGTTTTTGATACATGCCACAAGCGACCTTTGGTCATAGCTACTAGCACTGCATGCATATTGCACAAGGATTAGTTTAGGGACCACTATTATTCTTATTATACCGAATTTCTCAGAAAATTCTGATTAGAAGGCAGTGTAGAATGTAATGAAATGGAATCAAATATTGATTCATATACAGTGAGCAGTCGAACTTACTCATTGTCACCATGGCAGTATCACCACTTGTGCTGATAAAATGTAGCCCTTGCTTGCCATAATAGGATGTCTTATCGACTTCCGTCATAGTCAATAGCAAAACGTGAGTAGCCTTCGCACTCCAGTAAAATTCGACTTTATCCGATTGGAAAAAACTTTTATTGGCTATACTCTGTTGGTGTTCAAACATCGGATATTTGAACAATCTGAAACATCCTATCAAATGGGTGTATGCACAGTTTGGCAATTACCTTCCAATGGCAGGTTGTCCCTTTCCATCCTGGGTGTGAAGCACTACGAAGTAGTTTTCCACATTGGGTGATATCGTGTACGACATAACTTTGTATGACTTAACTCGATTGATGACCTGAAAGTCATTCGAGTTGTAGAACACGATATCTGTGTCGACCAAACGGGAAAATAACACCTCATCTGCACTCCACTGGGGTTCCCTAAAATGCATAGATAGATACAGTACATTAATTTAAGGGATAGATCCTATAGGTATTTTTTTGTGTAAGTATTGATGACTACACTAAAAAAAATGAATATCTACCAATTAGTTTGCTTCTTGTGAACAAAGTTTTTTACAAGTTTTCCACTTTCGCTTTCGTAGATATTTAAGTTTGGACTGCCTTGAGGATTGGCGTTATTGGTCGCAAAAGGTTCCCACGCGCACAGGTAAGTGCCCTTCGGCGAAAAGCTCAAATGATACGACTTGGTATTTTCGATAACAGCGATCGTCTTCCATTTTTCGGTCTGTAGCAGGTGTAAACTGAAAACTACGGCGTTAACAAATAGTTACACGCATCGCGTACGTACTTCAAACCGTTAACGTAGGCAAAATAGTCGCCAGCAGGACTGAAGAGCATCGTACGACAAGATTTACTACGAACCGCTTCGAATAGGTCGTTGCAACTAAATTTTGGTGGTCCATGGTTAATGCTAATTCCCAGGGAACTTCTGACTGGAATGTAAAAGATAAAGAAGTGGTGTTAATAGTCGGCGATTTACCTGCAAAAGAAATGGCCGGATTCATTTTAGGTTATATCAGGATTTATCAAACTTTCATATTATTGTGAAACTATAAAGAAATGGATAAAAACTGTTATGAAAAAAATGAGGAAAACTGGTTCAAATTATTCAAAAAGGGTTCATATTACGAATTTAATTTGCCGTATGAAGCACATTAGGTGAGGGGGGCTTCAAGAAAGCACGTATCAGCGTGCCATCTAGTGCACTATGCCGGTACTTCCAACTCTTACACCATGGTCCTCAAACTTTTTCGAAGTTCCCAAGAGTTGTTTCATAGACCGATGGACGAGTGTAACCTACGCTGTTTGAGACGCACTGGTACAACAGTTGTTTTTCATTTCCCGCGAAAAAATTACATTTAAAATTATTTTAAATTAACTAAAATTCTTCTAAAAATCAACCACACTATTAATAAATTTTACTTATAAACTAAACTTTTGTTATCATTTTCAAATATGCCAATTATGCGGGTTTTTAGTATATAAATCCTTTATTAATATAGCTCAACTTTTGACGTTTAGTTATTACCTAACCTCAATTTGTCTGTCTGACGTTTACTTATAAACATCAACCAAACTTGATAAATAAATCTTACAAATAAAATCACTGC
Organism: Photinus pyralis; assembly: GCF_008802855.1. Lineage (NCBI taxonomy): Eukaryota > Metazoa > Arthropoda > Insecta > Coleoptera > Lampyridae > Photinus > Photinus pyralis. Next base: position 26,911,769 of record NW_022170596.1, on the reverse strand, counting down.
ATTTGCAGAACATGTCAAATGTAGTTTTACACCAAAATTTAGAAACGGCGGACGCAATGAGTTCCACAAACGAAAGCACGCAAATGCAGTCAAACGCTAACAAACCGGAGCAGGCATCGAGGCAAACAAACTTACAGCGGATCCAGCAACGTAAGCAGACGGTCCTGAGTTTCCCTTATAATCGCAAATTGCTGAAACTTGCCATATACTCCAAATGCCAGGTAAATGTCTTACGTGCAGAAAACGCTTCACACTTAGTTCGTTTTTAGTGTGACAAATGCGACTGTATTGGTTGGAAGAAAACGGAAAATGCGCTACCTACAACTTCATTTAATGATCCGTGTCGTTGCGAGCATTCTTTAGGTATCGTAAAATGTAAATGGGCAAATAATAAAATTGGTTTGTAGAGACCCACATTTCACACTTACGAAATAAATCTGAGGCAGACATTAATCGACTACTAGGCATGGTTGTCGATGTAGACAACATATACACATCATTAAATAGGGAAGAAAATCCGGACACGAAAAAAGTGTATAGTTATCTTTTTAAGGTAGTCAAAAGGTATGGAGTTGGGCTGGTTAGTGATTGTGTGTTTCAGTTGCTCCGTAAATGCATCTTAACACTCGACAATCCGGTGGTCGAGGGGCCGTTGGGACAACCTCCCTTTGAGAAGCCGTCTATTCATAAGGCGGTCACAAATTTGGTGATGTATAAATTTTCTCATCTGCCTCAGCAGGAATTAAAAACAATATACGAATTGACGAAGATATTCTTGCATTGTTTAAATACATGGGACTTTCCCTCGCCGAGCAGTCAAAAGCAGGTGGTCAGTCCCGAAGAGGCGACAGTTTACACTATTGCATACACACGGTAAATATTAAAGTTAGATGACCATGACTCCCCCAATTATGTGATATTTCAGGTGGTTGATCTTTTGTCATATACCCGCTTTTTGTGATTCTCTGCCCCACTATGATACTACGCAGGTGTTTGGCCGCCCATTGCTTCGTGCGGTTTTTAAGTATGTCTGCAGGCAAATTATGGACCAATTTCATCAGGAGCGAGATCGTATGCCGTTAGAACGCAGGGTGAGTTGACCCTTGTATATTTCATGTGAACTAGCAATTGGGATGCAACAAAAAATTATGCATTTGTACAGGGTAGTTCAAATTTGAGAGTTTCTTATGGGAACACCTCTTATTTCACGAAAAGAAAAAAATCGGAGCTAAATTTTAAAGAGAAAATCACAGGCGCCACAAAATTCAGCTATTTCTAATCATTTGGCCGCTAGGTGGCGTTTGTACTATTTAGTCGATTTTTTTAATGCCCAATGTGTCTCGCAAGGTTTCCATGGCGAACAGAAGATGGCACAATGGTTTGTTATGTGGAAATGTTTATTAGTTCCAAATATTTTTTTATTTCAACTGACACACAAAAAACAAAGAACGTGAAAACGTGTGAATAATAGTTTATTATTATTATTAGAATACAAGACGATAAAGGGTCATTATAACCATTGAGTGAAAGATGTTAATTCACGAGATGGTTAGTTTCCCTTTATCGTCGTGTATAATACAAAACTTTATTTTATATAGCAGAAGCCATACAAATCATTGTAAACCTTCTGACAATTCTGAATTTAATTTAGATGACAAAAATAGCAAGCTTAGGTTCTGCCGTCACGATGGTTTCCATAGAAACAGAATTGTCATATGTCGTGAACGTCATTTTATATTGTGCATTTGAAATAAGATGTCATTAGAATGCGCAGTCATTTGTTTCACTATCTACCCTTACGGTTAAAGAATGGCTTAGCCTGCTCATTCAAACCTGTTAAAATGTCAATTTCACATATGCTATAAAAATAAATAAGTAATATAATATAATAATTATATAAATAAATAATACACAAAACCAAGAAATTGTTGTTTTAAATAATCCTGCCATCTTTTGTTCGCCGTAGAAACCTAGATGTCCGTAATTTTTAATAATTGAAACGTTCACTTACAGGTGATGGTGTTAACTCATTTCCCTCCTTTTCTACAACAACTAGATGAGGAAATATATGCGGTGAACTCTCCCATTTGGGATCCCGAGTTTAAAGTCCCATCACCGCATTTACAGGCCCTTCTCGACACAAGTAGAGTTTCAAACAAAATCTACATCTAATTACAATGACACATTTTAGAAACCAGCACACCAAAACGAGGCGAGTTTGAAAAACTACTCCCCAATGATAAGGACAGTTACACCACGATTACGCTCAGCGCGGGTGCAAAAGTGGAAAGGAAAGGTGATGGAATTTATCGTGAGGCCAAAAAGCGGAAGCTCGCGCCCGAAGAGCAGTTTGAGGATTTGAGCAGTGAGACTGTTGCGGAAATTATTGCGACGATAAATGATCCGAACTACATGACTGGTCCAGATGTAAGTAATTAGCCAAATTTTAATGTTTTCGAATGACGCGTGTTATTTTTTCAGGTTGTCTTCTCCGAGAATGCTCCTGCACGTGATGAAGCACCAAAGCTGGAGGAAAAGCGCAAAATCATCGAATTTCACGTCGTCGGTAACAGTTTAACTGCGCCCGTTACCAAACAAACCATGTTGTGGTTGATCGGATTGCAAAACGTATTTTCACACCAACTACCCAGAATGCCCAAGGAGTACATCAGCCAACTTCTCTTCGATCCGTAAGATTCTCTCATCCACAAGCACATACTACTAACTTCCCCTTCCAGGAAACACCGTACAATGGCTCTCATCAAGGATAACAGTCCTATTGGAGGTATCTGTTTCAGGACCTTTACAACTCAAGGTTTTACCGAGATCGTATTTTGTGCGGTTACTTCAAGCGAACAGGTTAAAGGATATGGCACTCACATGATGAACTATTTAAAGGATTACCACGTACGCAAAAATATACTCCATTTCCTCACATTTGCAGACGAGTTCGCGATAGGTAGAATTTCTTAAAAATTCACTTACAACACCTCGTCATTTTAGGTTACTTCGAAAAACAAGGCTTCTCAAAGGATATTAAATTGTCCCGACCAATTTATCAAGGGTACATCAAGGATTACGAGGGGGCGACATTAATGCACTGTGAGCTTAACCCCAAAATTGTGTACACAGAATTTACATCAGTGGTTCGGCGACAAAAGGAGATTATAAAGCAGTTAATTTACCAGCAACAACGCACTGTTTCGAAGATACACCCCGGACTAACCATCTTCAGGGAAGGTTTGAGGAGTATTCCCGTTGAATCGATACCTGGAATACAAGAGACCGGTTGGAGACCACCAGCGCGAGCTACTCGCGGTGGCCACCAACTTGAAGAATCTCAAGACGTCGACGTTTTAGCCGGTATGCTAAAGATCGTTCTGCAATCGGTAAAAAGTCACGAGGACTCTTGGCCGTTTCGGCAACCTGTCGATAAAATCACAGTTCCCGACTATTACGAACACATTAAGTATCCTATGGGTAAGTTCTCATTCCAAATTGATCAGATGCTACATTTTTAAATTGCAGATTTACGAACTATGGCAGAAAGGTTAAAGCAGAGGTATTATGTCTCACGCCGACTGTTTATAGCGGATATGACGAGGATATTTACAAACTGTCGAATTTATAATTCGCCCGAAACGGAGTATTATAAGTGTGCTGTGAATTTACAGCAGTACTTTCGTACGAAAATGAAGGAGATGGGATTGTGGGATAAATAATTTAGCATAAATTTGTATCTAATCAACGATTATTTAAATGTATTAAAATAAATTCTTAAGTATCGATTATAGTGTTTTCAATTGATGCGAAAATGTATCATGTTACCTAAAGCGCTTATGAATTAAATTTAATAATTTCTCCTTTATTATTATTTACTATATTCACAGTAATCCAAACGGAGAGACTTAGAAGCAAAATCACCATGGACAGAAATGGTATGGTTAATCAGGTAATATGATAATTTGTTTTAATAAGAAGATTAAATGGAAAAAGAAAGACTGATTTGAAGCGCTTTGAACCGAACTTTCTCCATGTTTAAATTGTGAACACACTTTGATGTTTTTCGAAGTTATGGGGGTGAGGAATCTGAAGAAATTTTGTTACATGGTATAATCGCTTAAAGTTCCCGAGGTCCAATATTGTAAAGGATGCATAGTTTTACTTTTATTCGAGGTGCCCACATACAAAATTTCATGCAATTCCGTTCATAACTAACGGAGATGTCAAAAAATCGGATTGCGCATGCGCAAAACAAATTTTTTTACTATCAGTTTTACTTTTATTTGAGGTGCCTAATACGTACAGAATTTCATCTAGATATCTCAAAAGATAAAAAATGGGATTGTGCAAATACAAAAGTTGCATGCGCAATTTGGTTTTATTCATCTGCATAGTTACCTGAGGTTTAAGAAACATTTAGTAACACAGAAAACCAATGTCCATTCATATGTTCTTTATAACAAAAATTATAAAACAAACCGTTTTTTGGAGGTTCGGCAGTTCTTCAAATTTCGAGGAATATCTTCGGAAGTAATCGGAATTTTCCATTTTTCTTTATAGCATGATAATAACTCTTTAATTGCGCAATTTTTCTCTAATTTGACCATCGTTGCATTTCGGAGATCCCCATGATAGACATCCTTATCCTTGCCCACAGCAATGACCACATTTTTAATGTTTGGCATGATTTGGGTACTGCGATGTCAAAAGTACTGATGAATTAGTTGATTTATTAGAAGTTTAAAAAACGGTGTTCTGTTCCCTAAAAAAAATAAATAAATAAAAAATATGGGTTGGAGCAACCCTTACAGAGAGAAAGATAGATAATGGATAAAAGATGATAGTAAAGTGAAGCAAAAATTTGAGCTGTTTGCCACCAATCACATGACTGCCTACAGGCCTTTTTCATAGGATTACAGCAGCAACCGTACCATACCGCAGCATTGCATTTGATTGGGTATTATATGGGTCCCCTCTTTCCATAGTCTAAGGAGCAACCTCCCCAAAAACAAAACAAAAATGGGATGGAACAACCTCCCCAAAAACAAAAAAATTATGAGAGCAACCTCCCGAAAAAAAAAAGATGGGATGGCGAGCAACCTCCCCAAAGACAAAAAAAAAAGTTGAAATGGGACAACCTCCCCAAAAACAAACAAAAGATGGGACTAGAGTAACCTCTCCAAACAAACAAAAATGTTATTAAAGTCTATCTAAAATTGACGCGAAGTAATAAATTATAAATTGGTGAAATAGAAATAGTAATTTTGTATGAAAGTGCTTCTATGTCTCTGTCTAACAAGTAAATTTATTACTTCGCGTCCTGAAGGAATCAAGTGCTCTTGGTTTGTGGCAGGTTTTTCATCCGGTCACGTTTACTAAGTGGATTTGCCGGTTCATTAAACGTTAATATATGTCCAGAACGACCATATTAATATAACATCCTCCTAAACACGACTGAAAACCTGTCCGGCTAAACCTGATCCGGCGTCAAAAACCTGACCACCCAGTCAACTTGTCCTGCGGCAATCAGGCGCCTGATCAGAACCCGACAGTGTGAAGAGTCCTATTCACAACAATGCACTACTGCTCATCAGATCCAGTGTAATGTACACTTTGCACGCGTTTAGCATATTCTCTTTATGGGCAATGAAACACCTTCTTCATGCTCGCTCGAGTACCGAATGTCATTTTATTTCCTTACTTTTCTACAGTCCATTTCCCATACTGTATATGGCATTTGTCATACATCTCACATCTCCCCCCTTAATCTAATGTAACCCATTACATAATTATTGTATTTACTTGGTAAACGTATTCCCCTTCTAGGTCTAGTCTCTGAGGCGGTGTTATCTTGACCTACAATGGGTGTATCTACTATGTTTCTGGATTCCTGTGTCATCTCCTGATCATACCTATGCCGATAACCTTGACCTGTAATGTCATCAAAATGTGAAGAATGGATTTCTACTTTGTCATTTTCTGAATGATTTTCAATTGTTTTATCATCAACGTCATGCATAGCCACATTCCCTTCCTTATTGGCTTTACGTAATAACTTAATCTGATTTACGTGTCGTCTACACATTACTCCTGTTATCGTTTTACACTCATACATAGTTGACCCGATTTTGTCCTCTATTTGTGCTTCCATCCACTGTACTTTATTGATGTCATGGTAGTCTCTGACTAGTACTACATCCCCCCTATGAAATGAACGTACATTTCTTGTCATCTTTTCGTTATTTTGGTTTGCATCATTTGTTTGATATTTCGGTCGAATCAAAAGGTCAAATTTCGTTCTAATTCGTTTCCCAAATAACAATTCTGCGGGTGATTTTTTTGTTACACAATGTGGAGTGTCTCTGTATGTGATAAGAAACCTCGCAATTAAAACTGACAACTCTACTCCAGTGTTCGAACAATCCGCTAAAGCGGCCTTTAAACTAGTTTTAACAGTTTTTACTGAATTCTCAGCTTGCCCGTTACTTTGTGGAGAGTAAGGTGCAATGGTCATATGCTTGATTTTATTATTCGTAAAAAATTGTTGCATCACTTGTGATGTAAAGACTGTAGCATTATCTGATACCACCGTGTACGGTAGTCCAAATCGTGCAAAACAATCGCGTAATTTTTCTATTGTAACTTTACTTGTTATGACTGGAGTTTCATATATTTCCAACCATTTGGTATATGAATCCACAATCACTAACAAGTGAGTTTTCCCAAGATCACAATAATCTATATGAACAGTTTCAAATGGTGTATGTGATTTTGGCCATGGTACATATATTTTGTCTGGACATGGTTTTATTTTGGTGCATGCCACACATGACTTACACATTTGCTCAATCGCTTTATCCATGCCAACGAACCAAAAATATGATCTAGCTAAAGCTTTTGAACGCACAATGCCCTGATGTGACGCATGCAGATCTAACATTACTTGTTTTTGTAATTTGAGCGGTACAACAATTTTGTGCCCCCAAAATAAACAATTTGCTATGGTCTGTAACTCTAATCGCCTGTTATGAAATGGTTTTAATTCTGAACTAATTTCATTTGGCCATGAACTTTTTAAATACTCCATCACTAACTTAAGATTTTCATCTTTTTCAGTTTCGCTTTGAATTTGACTAATGTCAATAATTGAAGTGTCGGTAAAATAAAGTCCATTTTCATCATATGTATCTACATTATTATCTGCTTGATTACCTATTGTTAATCTAGAGAAACAGTCTGCTATCACATTCTTCTGCCCTTTTATGTGTTCAATTTTATAACTAAAATTTGAAAGATAAAGTGCATATCTTTTTAACCTATTCGCGTAAGTCTGGTTTGTTTCTTTATTATTACCTAATATTGCTATAAGTGCTTTTTGGTCTGTCCTGATTGTAAAGTTTTGACCAAAAATATAGTCATGGAATTTTTTTATTGCAAATATACACGCTAACGCTTCACGATGAACTGTAGAATAATTAAGTTCTGCCTTGGTAAACGTTCGTGACACACAGGCTACGATTCTTTCAACCCCATCTGGCATTATGTGAGAGAGTACCCCTGACATACCAGTTTTGCTTGCATCGGTTGTAATATAAATTGGTAACCCTGGGTCAAAATATGTCAATACTTGATCTGTCATAATAATTGACTTTAACCTATCAAAAGCATTCTTACACCCCTCGTCAAACTTAAATTCTTGACCCTGCCTTAACAATATATATAAGGGTTCTAATAATTCAGACATTTTGGGAACAAACCTCGAATAATAATTTACCATCCCGATAAAGGAACGTAACTCTTTCATATTGGTTGGATAAGGAATTACATTTATGGCTTGTAGCTTTTCTTTATCCTTAGCCAGTCCCTGTTTTGTTAACACAAACCCCAGGTACTTGATTTCTCCCTGAAGAAATTTACATTTATCGACATTGACTTTTAACCCTGCTTTTGCCAATTTATCAAAAACTTCTCGTAATATTTCCAATTCGTTTTCTTCTTCCCTATGACCTACCAATATATCATCTTGAAAGATGAAGACATTGGGTATGCCTTGGAACAATTGCTCAATGTGCTTTTGGAAATAAAATCCGCTACATTTCACTCCAAATGGCATTCTATTTACCCTAAAGAGACCCTTATGTGTTGAAATTGTGACGAGACCTTTTGAATCATCCGAAAGCTCAAACTGTAAATAAGCATCAGACAAGTCTATTTTAGAAAACTTTGAATTCCCACTTAAACTCGCATAAATGTCATCAATGCGTGGCAGTGGATAAAACACGTCCTCTAACTCCTTATTCAACTTAATATAATTACCACATATTCTTACCGTACCGTTACTTCTCATGACAGGAATAATCTGCGATGACCAATCAGATGAAATGACTGGCGTAATAATACCATTAGCAATTAAACGATCCAATTCTTTTTCAATCTTAGGTTTCAATACCAATGGAACTGGTAGTGGTCTACTGTGGCTTGGAATGGCGTTAACTTTCAACTTTAACGTAATCTTGGCATATTTAAATGTGCCTAACCCTCCATTCACAACTTCGGGAAATTCACGTGTTATCATCACAGAGGCATGATCATGGATGTCAATTACATTTAACCCTGAAAAGTTAATATTAAATAATTGCATAAAATCTCTGCCTACTAAATTAGCTTGCCGTGTTTTGATTACAAAAAATCTTAGTAACTTAACCCTATTCCTAAACCTAATATTTACATCGATATATCCTACCGGAATGATAAGATCGCCTTGATATCCACAGAATACATGCTCGGTAACTTTAATAATCTGATTAAAGTATTTGTAATAAGTTGCCTCATTAATTGTTGAAATCGGGGAACCTGAATCTAGCAATACGTCCAACTCATTTCCGTTAATATTTACCTTCAACATTATAGGTTTGCTATCTAACTTAACATTAGTACCTACTTTACAAATCGGCTGAATGTCGCATTCATTAACGTTCAATATTGGCTTTACTTGCTTACAAACAATTTCTAGATGACCCACCTTATTACATCGGTTACACATGTATGATTTATACTTGCATACTCCCGTGTGTTTCCTTCCGCAGCATGCACATTTGGGCTTCCGTCGTTGACTATGATCATCCGAAGGATTTCGGTTCAGCTCACTGCTGGTTGACATTCTAGACGGTCCATTTGATCGAAAACGGTTTCCTCGCAGCTGTTTGTGTGTTGTAACGGCATTGATGTCCCTTGTGGTCAAGGATGAACATTTAATCGCGGTCTCCTTCGCAACAGCTATGTCGACGATCGCCTTTAATTCTATGGTGACTTCGGATTCTACAGTTTTGTCCAGTACCGGACCTGGTCTTAAACCTGCTACAAACTTATCCTTGAGCACGTCTGATATATTTACGAATTTACAGTCAATGGCTAGTCGTTTAATCCGCGCGTACCATTCACTACAACTTTCATTTGGATTTTGCACTTCCTGATAAAACTTGATTCGCTCGCGGAACGTATTCTTTGGCGGTGAGTTATGTTCCCGCAATATCTTGCACAATTCTTCGTACGTCTTACTGTGTGGTTTGTCGGGAAAACATAGATCTCGCAATGTTTTGTATGTGTCGTCACATATTAGGCTGATCAACATTGCTATTCGCTTCTTTTCCTCAATTCCATTTGCTTCGCAATATTGCGCAAATTTTTCTTCATATATATGAAAGTCTTGACCCATGTTGAATTCCTTGATATGTCCAATTAACCTTGGCTTATCTTCAACTGTCGCCATTTCGCTTACAGGTTTTTACACGTCTTTGCTATAGAACGGAGCCTATCGTTCGCTGATGTGTTTCCACTGTTTAGATATACTTTCTTTCTTCGGACCCGAATTAACAGTTACTTGTTCCTCGTCGCCATGTAATGTACACTTTGCACGCGTTTAGCATATTCTCTTTATGGGCAATGAAACACCTTCTTCATGCTCGCTCGAGTACCGAATGTCATTTTATTTCCTTACTTTTCTACAGTCCATTTCCCATACTGTATATGGCATTTGTCATACATCTCATTCATCCGTTACCGAGATCTCGATCAATTTATAAAAGGCGCTCAAACCAATGATCGGCCGATGCAGGAATAACACGGAATATAATGCTGTAATCCCGAAAGTTCCACGATATTCCGTTGCCGAGATTTTGATCGATTTTTAAAAAGCGCCCGAACGGCCGATAGTTATTGTGAAACTATAAGCAAAGAGTAGGTACCCATAATTTTTAAGAATCAAAAATGCGCTAAAATATTTTTATTTCCCATTGCAGTTACATTTTTGTTGCGAATACGAATACATCATTTTAGTGCACTGGCAGTCATGTAGGCCATAGGGTGTAACATTTTCGACACATTTGTAGGATATCTTCGTAATTGTTAGTGTAATAAAAAAGTAATATAGGCGTCATGTGCTCTTTTTGAGTCAAACTTAGATAATTATGGTAAACATTGCGGCAATGTTTATTACAAACGTTTCTTTACAATGATTGTTGAATACGTCGACGTTTTTAAAGTAAGTATACGTGGTCAGGTAAAAAAGTTATCGAACCTATCCCTATATATTTTATTATAAATAATTTAAAAAATATAACACTAAAAAAATTCAATATTGGTTCAAAAAGATTCAAAAAATATTTTTTTTAAATTTAAAAATCGCTTTGAAATTTTTTTGTTTTTTTTGAGTCACTTTTTTTGAATATTAACCCTATAGTGTGTTGTATTTTCGAAATGAAAATTTAATATGCTAGCCTTTTAGATTAAAATTTAGAGGGCGTCATTCCATTTAAAAAATTAGGTTTCGTAATAAACATTTTTCTGTACCTTTTTTAACTAAGAAAATATATAGGGTCATTCTGAAATTGACCAGTTTTTTAATTTTTCCCCGTATTTTCTTAACTGAGCGAATATTTTCATTTTGATATTACCTTTTTAAGTTTAACCCAAACAGAGCCTATGGCACCTTATTACTTTTTTGATAGTAGGTACTAACACAACAGTTACGGAAATACCCCATAAAAGTATAGAAAATGGACACCCTGTACAGTGATGTATGTCACAGCTTACTTAAATAAGCTGTGGTGATGTTGCAAATTATGATTTTCTAGCATCCTTTTATCTCATTCGCTTAAAAAGTGTAAGCAAACTGAAAGCGCATCGTACTGTATACACTGATAAGCATGTTCATTTAACCATTATTTAAGCCTCAGAGCAAGAAATAAAGTTGCTTTGAGATATGATAGATATGATTATTTGTTTGTCTTGTATATTTTTTAATTTAAAGTTAGTGTATTTAATAGGTAGTTACATTTTATTTCTCAGGAAGATGTAGTGGCAACAAGTGATGTATAATACCGTGAATCGTCGTACTTTCACGAAGTTCATGTGAATTTGTTATCAATTTGTTATTTATGGATATTGTACGTAATCTATTAATTTGACTAGCTCTTAACATTTTTGATTGACCCCCTAATCAATACTTGATCTTTTAGAACGGAAACCATTTCGTGTCGTTATTTTAACCGTATGTGTCGCGGAGAGGTTCCGTCTCAATATTGATGATAAAATCAGTTGTAAACAATCGAAATGTTTACCATCGCCAAGCGGGGAGTGGGAACAAAAGAGCAACGGGGTACAGAAGCGATACACTCCGGACATTTTATGATATCACATTTTGAGGCCGAGGAGCAGGACGACGATGACGAACTTGCGGTTCCAATTCCGGAACCTGAGGTTAACGAGTTGCGAGACATGTATAGGCAAGATCATTCTGGCTTCGAAATCCCAGATGTCGCTTCGAAGAAAACGTTTTCTCAGCAACCTTTGACAATTGATACAAGCTTAGCGAAGCTATTTCAATGCATGTCCATTGCTTACAGGTGTGTGAGTAAACATTCATTAATCGCTTATTACCGTTCCTATTGCATCGTAGACAAAAACTTACGTCGCCCAAGTGGAATCGGTTTAGAGGGATTCGTTTACGTTGGAAAGACAAAATACGATTAAATAATGTTATATGGCGTTGTTGGCACATGCAATGTACGTATTATCTTTATAGTTATTATTTTATCATCTCGGCTAGTGTTACTTCATGAGGAATTTTACACCATTGTTAATAAAATGACAGTGTCCTATGGTAAAGATACAGGGTGAGACCGCTCATTTGGTCAATTTTGTATTTATTATTATTGCAAAAATGGAGTAGTGTGCACAAGCTGGTTCAGTCATCTACCTATAGAGGTTGCATGCGTATTACCGGAAGGTGGTGGGCAAAGATAATACTGCGTTTGATAGACACAGTTAATGGAAGATTTGCTAACCATTTGGTTAGTTCCATAAAGATGCTATAGGGGGCTTTTACCATGAAGCATGTCGTCTGAAGTTGTAGTTATACATATTTGGCACATGGGTCACAATATAATCTCTATCATGATCTAGTTAACATTTTTTTTCTTATTTACAAAGATTAAACTAGATTTTACTATATATGCTAATTACTCTGTTACATAATATTCACAATTTCAACAAATTGTATACATTTCTTTTTCAAATGAAGAGAGTAGCGTATACAGGGTGTAACGTAAAAAATGCAGCAAATTGTATTATAGTTTGTTCCAAGGTGAGTGAAATTTGGCAACTGTGTATGGGAGGTAAATATGCATTAAAATGCGTATTTTTAGGCACATTGTATGTTCTTCAAGGGCTTTCCGTGTTCTTTCGATTTCTTCCAAAATCTTGTCCAAAGCTCTCAAGACTTATATGTGTCTATAATCTATATGGGTGTATGGAAGTTTCTTGAAGACTTCAGAAAATGTTTAAGGTGTTCCTGAAATATCTTGATTGATCTTGATTCAATGCACTACAGATAAGTACAGGAGTTTTGTAAATATTTTGTGTGATCTTTTTAACTTGCTACCTGGTGGGACGTAGGTTAAAAAAGTTCCTTATTGAAGGTAATATTAATGAATGGTAATTTGTGTTTAATTTAACATTAAGGTAGAAGTTTTTTTTGTTTTTTCCTTTGACGGCCGGTTGCAGGAAAGCGAATTATAGTCAAAATCCTAGATTATTTGCCAAATGTGAGTTTAAACAAGAATTTTGACATTTGATTGGCTGCATACTGCAGTATACAACCAATCAAATGTCTTAATACCGGATAAGTCTGCAAAACATTTTAAACACTTTCCATATCAGTAAAAAGCTTCTACAAGGTTTTCAAAAGCATCCTAGTGCCACCGAAGAGCTGTTTAGACCCTTTGCAGAACTTAGGACCTAACAAGAGAGCCTTAGGGTGGAATTCATAGATATTACTTTTCACTTTCACTGTACTCATACTTAACGTGTACTTAGTAACATTTTTGTATTCAGTGAAATATTTGCCAAAGTGACGCATGACATTAGTGCTGGTATAGTAATTTTGTAATTAGTATACAGGGATTGCATCTAAGACTCCTCGGATCTTAATTCCTTATAAAAGATATCGAAAAAGTCTTGGTAACATTTCACAACATGGATTAAAAAACAATCGTACACTGCCAACACTTTACTGTTAATTGTGACAATTAACATCTTTTGTTTCATCGAGGCAGACTTGGAAAAGAACGTTTTTAGGCGAATTATGGAATATGTGGTTTTGTTTGATCAATGGAAATTTTGTAGTTTTGGCTATCTAGAGCTATAATGTGTTATTTTAAAAAATAGACGTGCGAAGGTAAAATAAGTTTCATCTTCGATTCCTCTCAAAAAAAAAATTCTAAGAACTCAAATTTTAAGGAGGAAAGGTTATAACAGCAAAGGGCGTAGCATGTTACATAAAAAAATAAGTACTTTCCAAATCTGCAATAAAATATGAAGTGTTCCATTTCAAAATACGCAAGTTTGATACGCCACTGGAATACAGCATACCCCTGGTGATAAAAAATATTTTACAAACATGACAACGGTCATTTAGTATAATTTTGCGCCAAGACTTTTTTCGGTATCTGTTATGGTAAACGAATTAATCTATTAATCGATACGACTTTCATTTTGGACGAGGCAGATAAGAATTGCTTTTTTGCATGGTCGTTATTATGTAAATCAAATACACCCAAGATATTTCGAAAACTATCAGAGATAGGTATAGGACATTATTAACTAAAGTTGAACTTTCTGGGAGGAACTAAAAGATGATAGAAAAATATACAGGGGGTTCTACTTAAAAAAGTGAGATTTTTAATATGATGTTTTTAACTTTGGACCTACAAAAAAACACCCTTTAAGATATTTTTTTAATGTTTCATAGTTTATGTATTTATTTGACTTTTATTTTACCCAGTATAAAAGATATAGAGCCTGGAATTAAAATTTAAGTAATAATTTTGACAATAAACTGACGTTTGGAATTTAAAAAAATGTACTATTTTAGCGCCTTACTTTGTGAACGCACCCTGTATAATTCCAAATACAGGGTGTAAAGCGATGGAGTATACAAGAGGGAAGTTTTTTTTAAATATTGATTTATGAAAAAAATTTATTCTTCATGATATTTTTTGCTTGCTTTGAAAGTACCAATAACGTTTCGATAATCTAAAATTTATTTATAGAAATCTGGAAAAATAATAAAATTAATTTTTTTTATTGAAAGTTATTACATCATATCACATTATAATCAAGATAGCGTATTGCTATCAAACGACAAACAATCGAAACGTTATTGGCACTTTCAAAGCAAGTAAAAAATATGAGGAATAAATTTTTTTCATGAATCAATATTTAAAAAAAATTCCCTCTTGTATACCCCATCGCTTTACAATAAAATGTGGAGAATATTTGAACCATATCATAATACAAAAGCATTTTATCTTATTTTCAGAGCATTAAGTTCGCGCATCGTTGACTCATCCTGTACACTGTATCTCTAACCGTTACAGATATTCCAATGATGAGCCACCAGTTTAAACCATCCTGCCCTATTTTTAACATTTTTTTCTCAGTACATAATTGTTAGTGCTATGAAAATATTCGTTAGTTTAAGAAATATTAAAAAATGTCTATTTCAGAACGAGGCTATATTTTCGTAGGAGGCACAGAAAAATGTTTATTACAAAAGATTCTTTATAATGATTGTTGCATAATCTGCAGTTTTCAAAATAACATACAGGGTTAGGTAAAAAAGTCGTCGGACCTAATTTATTTTTTTTGAAATGGAACACCCTGTATATTTTAATCTCAAAAGATAGCAGGTTAAATTGTCTTTTAAAAAATATAACATTACAGAAATTCAAACATTTTTAATATTGATTCAAAAAAGAAAAAAAAATTATAAATATGTATATTATACAGTGTTACATATGTATAAAACAAAAAATTGGGTGGTAGCGTGGTTCAAAACAAGCAATTTTTCCAAATTGGGTTGAGTGGGAAGAGTAGCAAATTGCTAACACTCCGCCCACTATAAAATAAAAAATAAAATAAATAAATAAATATACTGAGGGTCCAACGTGTTTCGTTAGTGGTGAAATTTGCACCCCCATTTAGGGGCGCGTCCTTTCATGGTAGTTTTGAAAAAAAATTCCAAAATCGGATAAGTATACCCCAAAACTTACTCAAAGACGTGGTATCATTATTGCTAATGCTAATGAAATTATCACTACATCAAAAAATTGCAAAATTAGCAATATTGCTGATTTCGCTTTGAACAGTCACTTTGATGTTATCATGCAATGATAGCCCCTGTGACAAAAAGACGTATTCTTATTTCTAATAGATTATCATTTATATTTTAATATTAAATTCCCACTATCATTTAAGATTGCATTGTAGGTGCGAGTGTTTCTATCAAATAAAAATTTATTTTATAAATGATAAGAGCTTTTAAAAACCAATATTTGACTTTGATAACTTATTCTAGTTTATCTATAGTTCCTGTGATAGAATTGCAATGCGTAGAACTCAAATGTGTCCTTACAAATATATATTTCACGTTTATCCTTTCTTTCTTAGTTAGTTGTTCCTCTTATTTCATTAATTACACTATGCCAAATACTTTTCTTTTGCAATATTGGTTAATACAGATATAGCGCATTGTACTCTATAAGTTAGGAATTTTCCATTAGAACAAACGTTCACTGTAAATTATAATAACTGTTTAGGTAATATGATTTTATATGGATTATTTTGTTTGGCGTGGGAAAGTGGTTTCTGTTTTTTTTGTATCTATTCAAATAACATCAGACAAAAATAAAAACCACATCGGCAAATTTCGGTTTTTCGGGTGAGTAATCGGAATTATCTGGCTTTCTTTAAAGCATGAGAATAACTGTTTAATTGCGCAACTTTTCCCTAATTTGACCATCACCGTATCTTCTATGGTTTCGGAGATCCCCATGATAGACACCCTTATCTTGGACACAGTGTATAACTTGGTAAGCATATGAAAAGCTTATATGGAACATCAGAATACAAATTAAAACCCTGATATACAGTGTGTACAAGGTAGAACGCATCATAGGCAAACAGTAATGTATTTTTTCGCGAAGGATCGGCGAGGTCTTTGAAATTAGTGTTTAACATACTACTTCTCTTTCTAGCATTAGGCAAGCGCAATAACGTACGTTGAACGCTAACTTCAAATACATATCAAAGGCAAACCTATTAATTCTGTTTGCCTATGGTGCATTCAAGCTTTGTATTAATTCTCCCCCTACATACATTTGTATGTAGCTCAAAACCGAGCGGGTGATCGGTATACAGGGTGTCCATTTTTCAAGTGCTACTATGGGATCTCGCTTATCTTAACAGATAGGAAGTTAGTTAAGAGGATTAAGTTGCGAATCTGAAAAGAAATTTAAAATATCTTTAATAGTTTTGAAATTATCCCAAAAAACGAAAATGTCTGATTTTTTCATGATAAACCAATCGTACTAGTTTATTACTTTATGTAGAATTCAAATATGGCCCTTTTTTGATATCTTGGAACTTTTTCTAAGATTTATCAAAAACTCTAGAGTTTTATGGGAGGCCCCCAGAACTCTACCAATGTACCGCAGTGTGGAAATGTCCAAAATTACCCTTGTAACTTAGGGTTTGCAGCAAAAGAGCGCAAATTAATTGTCTTTAACCTTTTTACCGGTTGCCGTTTTATTTATAATTTTTTCCAGTGCCGACACGTTTTTATTGAATTTAATCCGTAATTTTTGTGCATTAATAGGTAATTTTAATCCCTAGGGATTAAAAAAAAATTTAATCAATATCAACCATACCAATATTCATAATTGTCACAATCTACAACCACAAATTTTGGAAGCATGAGAATGCAATGTTTTACACAAACTAACCTTTATCAGCAAGTGACATCTTAGGGGATGAAAGAAGCGCCTTCATATGATTAGTGACTTTCGTCTTCAATATTTTTAGAAGGGTTTACAGGCATGATTTTACCAAAATAAAAAATTCTTAATTTTTGTTGACAGTTACAAACAAGCGAGCGTAACAATGACACCCTAAAAAGCCTACCTTACTTTTTAATAGTTTTTATAGCATATTAATTTTGAAATGGATTCAGATCGGTCGGTATTGGAAAAAATAGTAACACTGGATTAAACTAGTTTTTGTTCCCTCAAGAATTTTAAACCATTCTTTCAGGAACAAAAACTCTTTTTAATCCCTTGTTACTTAATATACTATTATTAGAACCTCGTATAAACACATCAGGGGCATAACGTTGATTAGTAACTGGTTTTTTTACGTAACTTGCCACTCCAAAAATAGCGCAACGAAATGTTTGCACCTTGGACTCCAACGCTTTCGTGGTAACAATTTATTTGAATACAAGCATCCTTAATCCGATCGTGCAATGATCCGCAAATATTCACGTACGTAGAAAAAAAGTAACTTTTTGCACTGTTCACGGTTGAAAAGTATATCGGTCGTCCATTAATTTTCGCTACACGACGAAGGTCTCTTGTTCCATAAGAAACGCTTTGTTCGAAAGGCTACCACCGAGGCTACTACTGTATGTATAAAGTACGCACGACAATAAATTCCTCGAGAATGGTGGTACAAATCTTCAGTTGCGCGGTTAACGATTATTTTGTATACGGCAGTTATGCGGCTTTCGGTTCGACTTTATTCGAATTAATAATGAAATTTTTACGCGATTTAAAACACAACCCACAATATTGACGTTGAAAACTTGGCGAAGAATTTCGCTTTTACGCGATTTTAAAATGCTTGCGTGGGTTCTCTTTGGAAGTTTTAGTAAGACTCCCGCTCTCCCACCAGATTTTTACTTAGGTAAGGGTATAACAGAACATAGTCCTCTTATTCTCGGCTTAACGCGTTTCATTCTATTGTATATTAGTGCCGTTCTCTTTGGATATGAAGCAGTACACATATAAAATTTCTTATACTGACAGATTCGTAAATTTAACAAAAAATATAGAAAGCGACCACCTGTTACAGGGGCTACTTTCACTTTTCTGTTGATTTCAACTCCCCCTCATGAATTATTGTTATATATTTGGTTGTATGTTTGGCAAATTTGGGATAATCGTTGTCATCGCAAGGAATTAATTTTCACCAACTAGAACAACTTTTCTTTGTGACTCCTTGCGGACGTTAGTGAATGGTGAGGGGAGGGGAGGGGAGGGGGGGCTTATAAATTGGTTTTATCCTTCATGGTACTCTAGTGAAAGGTTTCAATGAAAGAAGTTAATTTCTACCAACCACAGCTCTCCTTCTCGACGCTCTATCGTGGTCAGTTATAATTCCTTGTATCTCAAGAGCGAAGTGTCAGAAGAGAGTTAGGCCGTCTTGAAGCAATATATCCATTAGGGATGTCAACACTGAAGTGTGAATATGCCAGAATGGAGGGTAGGAGGAAGGTGATTCTTCTTGCATTATATAGCACAGATTTTGAACGTGTGGCAGGCGGCACGTTAAATGTATACGTAGTTTTCTGCTTCATGTTCAAATGTAATATCATCTTCCAAGTCGTTAAGCAATCTAGAGTAGGTCATGAAAGGGAGAATATTTATGTACCTTGTGTGCTAAATTAATGGGCGCGCTCATAAGACACAACTGTTGTGGAACAGTTACCGATACGTCTTATAATTACGTCGCTACTTTTACGCTCTTTACGGAGCAGTCGGCCATTTTTAGTAAAAGAATTACAAATTGAGATAATGAATTTGTCTACGGTTCATTACAGATTCCTGTACAGAACTAAGGAAGGTAAAAAATTATATTATATTTGTACCCCAGAAGAGCACACTTTCTAATTACCTAAAACTGTAAAAATATTCGATATAATTTATCACAATGCAGTTAAGCGCGTTTTACAGATTTAAAATTCTCTTAGTCGAGGACATGCGCAATAGGTGTTTTTCTTTAAAGTAAAATAACTTTCAACTTTTTGGTTCGCACCGTGAAATTTTAGGGCTGCCAACTTTTAACATTTAAAATTAATGTTATGTTTTGTATCATTTGTGTTGATGGGCGTAAAGGCAGCTTATTGAGCGAAAATTACAACTGCACTGCAAGTTATGAAAGGCGCCGATCTAACCTATATTTTTTAGGTTGGTATTAGGAAAGTCTCACTTAACAGTGAAATAGAATGAACTTTAAACTTTAAAAATATCTGGAAAGTTGTCAAAACTTTTCCATTAGCATTTAGCAGCGTTATTCATTTTACGCCAGCACTGCTTGTAATTATATATTTAATTATGTAGATACATACCAAAATGTCTTAATGAAATCTGCACCCTAGGAATTACTTACACTAAATTTTTTTCTTGTATTCTACAAGCCTGAAAAGTACTTCCTTTATGTTGCAGTTATCAAAAGAGTCAATACCTACATCTGTCAATTTGCCTCCCCTCTGGACGTCGACACACATAACAAACCGGAGGTACCTTCGGTACGGATCCGATCCTCAATCGAGACTGACAAAATAGTTTTTTCAGGCAATTGTCTTGGAGGGGAAATATTGGAAAAGAAAACTAGCGGCGGTAACTGCTGAGTATAAGAAATGGCGCATGTTCCATCGCACTCACGTCTTAGGGCATGCCCTAAAAGAATCCATGGACACAGTAAGTCTCACTACCAAAACAGTACACATTATTTCTGCTTTTTTTCAGTTAAGCGAGCTAGATGCTCTAGTTTGGCATTCTCAAAGCTCGGACAGCATGCATATGATGGTGGATGAAGATTACCTAGGACTTATGAGTGATACACTATTTTCTACGATAACCAGTCAACCATTTGTTTTTCCTGATAGTAGGGAGATCGGTAAGAGCTTGTTTAGTTATTCGTTTTCACAATAACGGTGATCATGTGCCGTTCGCATGTCATATAAAAAAATCACAGCCCAAACTTGATTTTTTTTACATAACGTCGAATCGTTTGCAAGGGTCATTTGATAACACGATTAATTAATTACTTTATACGATTAAAAATAATAGCGACGTTTCTAAAAATATAATGTGTTTATATTAATCGTAATTATTATATGAAAACATTTGTAAGATCCTAATAGTTGATTGAACATGTCGTGTTGGGATTTACAAAAAAATTGTAATTGCATCTCGGGGCACCCATTACAAGAAAATGGTGCAGACCATAAGTATGTTTTATTAACTGGAAATGAAATTTGTGTGTAAATTAGGTTAAACGTTTCATAATTCTATTTATGTTGTTAGCCAAAGCAGGTCTGGCGGACTTCATTCAACCCAGTTTGGGTCCGCTGCAGCCGAGTTTGGAGGATTACATGGATACCTTTGAACCACTGCAAGGTAAGTGGCTATACACTAAAGTGCGCGATCTAACTGAACGTAATTTAGATCTCATTACCTCAAAACTTCCCACCGTGCCCGAAGAAAATGGAAGTGATCCGTTATATAGGCATACGAGTAGTAGTTGGTGCTATACAGATCTAGATCTTATGTCGACTAATAGTATGCAGGTATGCTGTCTAGAATTGTATAAACTTTTCACTAGTATATTTAATTGCTTGCTTGTTTCTACTGTTGCGCGAATTGCAATTCTTGTTTGTTTGCGAAATTTCGCAATTATACAAAGGCAGAGTAAATTAACCTCAAGATCCATCACTATTGGTTGATTACCTGATCCGTTAATGCGGATAATAAATAAAGTCCTTTTTTAATCTCACCACCACATCCCAATCTCGGAGAGTTAGGGTGAAATTTTTATGCATAAATGGTGCCAATGAGAGAATGCTGGGAATTATTTTTACGATCACCGCTAAATGGCGAGCATGGACTCTGTAACAGAAAAACAGAATAATGGATGTCTTTTCCAAATTTTAATCCGATTCTTATATATCGGGCGATCAAAAATGAGTGACTGTCGAGTCGCCTTTGGAAGTACAAGTTAAGTACGATTTCCCTTGTAAACAAAATTTCCAAAGGTGACTCGACGGTCACTCATTTTTGATCGCTTTGTACATGTTTCATGCATATGATTCTAATGGCCACTATTACAGCTAAATGATGAATTCAGTTATTCATTGTTTCATTTCGCATTTGATGCAAATGTTAGCTTTGATAATGGCTATTAGAATTATATGGCTGAAACATTTATATTGAAAGTAGATAGGTCCATATCACCTATATTTTGTTAGAATTTAGCGATTTTATTGGTTTATATTGGATTACGTTGTCAAAAAGTAGTTTGGTTTTTAAGTGTTGTTGGAATATTCGAAAAGACGAAAATAAGCAAAAAGAAATTTTATTCGGCTTAAAAAAAGGACCAATATCATGAGAAGCTTTTTTAGCACATTTTTTAAATTTTAAAAAAATATATATTGCGTTTTGCCCGTCCGTCCGCCTCCGAATCCACTTCTGCGGTTTTGAACTATCTTTAGTGGAATTGTCCTAGAGACCTGGATGTTTTGCAATAGGTATCCAATACCTTGAAGGTGTAAAAACTTAAACTTGAGAAGTGTAGCATGCATGCTACTACCTTATAACCCAATTATTTACTATAGCGCGTTCGCACCTCCAAATTCAATATGGTGCTTATGGACATACGTGCCAATGACAGCACAAGGAGATTATGTATTGTTTTAATACTTCCATTTAATCATATGTTAATTTGACATCAATGCGGTTAGAAACAAGGATAGCATTATCGAAGAATGACGCAAACTAGTAAGAGAGGCAATTAGTCCATAAGACCCCATACTGATTCTGGATGTGCGAACGCGCTATAGGAATTTATGGTTAAAATATTGTGGTTTTATGGTGTAAGACTGGAATAAGTCTAATTTACATTTGGCAAGTTTACTGGCGGAAAGTACTTTCGGCCAGTAAACTTGCAAAGTGTAAATGAGCGGAAAGTGCACTTGCTAGTCACTTGCTACTTGCCCGCAAGCGGCAAGTGAAGTTGAGGACCTGGCTAGTTTGGTGGCCGACTTGTCTGTCTGGACTGTCAAATTTATGTAGATTCTGCATGTAAATAGAGTGGGAAAGTTAGTTAAAATTTTTCCGGAACAATGAAGTGGAACGGTGACCAAATAATAAAGTTTTTAAATGTGTATGAGAAATATGAGGTACTTTGGGGCATAAGAACGGAGACCATACACATAAGCTAAAACGGCACAATTCGTTTGAACAACGAACAAATGACAGAAACAGAAAACATTCTGTGTACTGATATTAGTTCAGGCAAATTGGACTTTTTCCAAAGAAAATCGGTAATGGAGCTTTGCCAAGTGGATATGTTAAAAATGGTCTATAAGTGTGCGTTTACAATGAACGTATACGTAAGAAATACATAAAACGTAAAAATTTCGCAAAGTTGAACTCTATAGAAACATACGAAGGTGTTTACAATGAATATGTAAGCGATATGTAAGTCTTGCGCATAGTCGCAAGGGTTGAAAATGTTTCAAAGTTACGTACGGTCAAATATCATACTACTTGTACTATGAACTTTGGTTTATTGTAAACAGCGAAGTAAATTTACGGAAACGATACGGATATGTACGAGTTACGGTTTATGAAATATTTACGTATACTTTCATTGTAAACGCACACTAACGAATACACAAAAAAATAAATACGTGAACAGGGGAGTGGGACTAAGTTTTTGGGGAACGTGAAAAGGGGTGAAAATCTATTCTAAACATAACGGTCATACTGCTTTCAAAAATTCCAGTAGGTATATTATATTTCAGCACACAACATTATTTCCTCGATTATTTCATTTCAATGTTTCTTAATAATACTATCAAGGAACGAAGTCTCTGTTCAAACAATGAAATGTAGTTTTTTCTGTATTTTTTTTCCGTAGAATCAAATGCTGAAATCAGTTTTTGACCAATTTCCAAAATTTAAACAAATTATCAACAATTACTAGAAAATTCAATGTTGCCGAAGTGGTTTTTGGAATCTTTCCGATTCTTGACCTTTAATCTATAATTTTTTTTATTTCATTAAAAAGTATAGATAAAAACGAAGAGAATGACATCAAGTTGAACTTCCTACGATAAATCTCTGAAGGACAATTTTTATTCGAAGAAAAAAGTTTTTTGCCGAAAAAAACGAATATTTCGGAAACCTCATAATTTTTATATTGAAAAAATTTGTAGTTATTTGAATCATAAAATAGTACCTACGAGCCCTAACACATAAATGTTCGGACATCTAGCATTTTTAAAACAGAGCCAAAAAAAAAATAAACCCAGGTCAATGTCAATAAAGCCACAAATATCTTATACAGAAATATGTATTATAAGTTTATTGTTTATGTTTAATAGCAAAAAACAATTTTTTTAATGCTCTCACAACATAAAAATGAGAAAACCGGCGAAATTAACTGACACATAAATGTTCGGACACCACACATATTTGATAGTTTGATCTAGATAGCAGGAGAAAAACAAAAAATAATAACTTTTATAACCTGTCAGTACACTTTGACATTTTGTTAAAAGAAAAAATTGCACGTGGCAAAGCGACACGGAAAGAAATTCGACAATTAATAGTAAAATGGTTTCTTAACGGAAAATCCTTTAGGACAATGGCAGATATTGTAACAAAGTATGGGAAAACAGCATCAATCGAAGTTGCAGGAAACAAGCACAGGAAGACGGCCAACAGTTACCCCTAGAATGCAGGGAGCGCTGATAACCATTTGCAAATCTGAACGAAGAGACACAGTACGGAATCTTACGGTAAACGAGTAAAATGGAACGAAGTAACAAATGCTCATCTTTCTCGCTAATCCTGTCGAAGGTGGATCCACAAATCAGGTTTACATTTTTATAAAGTAAGTGGATCTTTAGATTAAAATTAGTGAGCCTTAGAAAATACTTTTTTAAAGAGGTGAAAGAAAAACATCTTTAACACAGAAAAACAATAAAGAAGAGGTTGGCTTGGGCTCGGGAAAGGCAGGCGTGGTCTTACAATGACTGGAAAAAAGTCATTTTTAGTGATGAATCTCGATTTGATATCAGTGTAGGCGATAATCGAGAAAGAGTTATCAGAACGGAAAACAACGCATTTCAGAAAGATTGCTTAAAGCGGCCTGTAAAATTCCCCATTGGTGTAATGGTGTGGGGCAGTATGTCTGCAAATGGGTTGGGACAATTGCACTTTACAAATGGTAATGTTTATGCTCAGAAATATCAAGCGATTTTAGAACAAAGTTGATTGCCTTCACTTGCGACATTTTCACCTGATGCAGACTTTGTTTTTGAACAAGACGGAGCATCCTGTCACAGCAAAAAACGACTAAGAAATGGTTACAAACCATAATAATAGTGTTTTAGAGATGACATAAAATGAAGCAACGTTTGTGTATTCATCCGCAACGCAGTATTGCTTCTTTGAGTTAAAAATTACATACCTTTGGCACGGATCAATGTAAAGCTCTTGTGACGACCATGCCTACACGAATCCAGGCTGTTATTAAAGTCAAAGGGGATGTAACTCATTATTAAGGGGTGGTGTCCGAACATTTTTGTGTCACTTTAAATTCTAATTTTTTTGTGTTTTGTGTTATTTGACATTTGTAATTAATTTATAACTATAGTAGGAAAAAAAATAATAAAAAAACATACAATGATTTTAAGTTACAATATTTTTAAAATTTTGAGTGTCCGAGCATTTATGTGTTAGGGCTCGCATATTTCAACCAAGTCTCGTTAAAAGATAGTCATTTTTGCGGAAATGAACAATGAAAAACAAGGTTTTCCGCGATTTTTTCGGTTATTTTGAGGTTATGTGAGTTTTTCACGATCTACAACATTTCCATTGAACTCTTTTGTCTCTAATCTCAACTTTTGCCAGAAATTCCTGTCATACGATTTTCACCCATTTTCATTCTCTCCAAAAACCTAGTCCCATTCTCCTACTCACGTACTTATTTTTTTTGTATTTGTTATAGACCATTTTAACATACCCACTTGGCAAAGCTCCATTAACGATTTTCTTTGGAAAAAGTCCAATTTGCCTGGACTAATATCAGTAGACAGAATGTTTTCTGTTTCTGTCACTTCTTTTAATAGCTGTTCGAACGCATTGTCCCGTTTTAGCTTATTCGTGTGGTCTCCTTTACTTAGTTCCCAAAGTACCTCATATTTCTCATACACATTTAAAAACTTTTTGATTTGGTCACTGCTCCACTTCATTGTTCTATGCAGCAACTACACTGAAACTATATAGTCCAGTTAGTGGGGGTTTTTTGAATGCAAAAGGTGGGGTAGTAGCGATTTTTTAGTATATTGTTAAGCTTGGGGTCCTAATGAAAAATGTTGGAATAATAGAATAATGGAATAATGAAAATTTTGTTCTCTTTAACTTTGTATACTTACAACATCGTTTGTCATTTCTGAGTTATTATCAACAAATCAAATTTTTGTACCTAAAATCCAAGATGGCGGTTCGAGCGCATGCGCCTCGAGGTGGAAAACCTGGATTTTTCATTATTAGGGCCCCAAGCTTAACAACATACAAAAAAATGGTTACTACCCCACCTTTTGCATTCGAACACCCCTTTTTGATACCGACGTACTGGACTACTACATAAATTGGACAGACCACACAGGCAAGTCGGCCACCAAACTAGCCAGGTCTTCAACTTCACTGGCTCCTTGCGAGCGAGTGCCACTGCCACTAGTGCGGTATAGCAAACAGCGCGACAGTGATATTTCATTCGTGTTTGCTATACAAGGTACAAGAACAGACGTTTGTTCCTCGACGAGGAAGATTTACTTTAATTTCAGCCATCTTGCTCAAAAGACACCTGATGACTGTTGAACAAAAATCTTGCAGTGTCACTGCAGTGCAGTTTTGCTTAGTGCGGTATTACCTTTAGCTTGTCGTAAGCTGCGTGCGCGCATGCGCAAAACTAAGTAAATGTTTATGTCATGGTTACGTTTCGCTATTTCCCTGTTAAGGGAAGTCCAAAAGGATTAATATTAGGTCAAAGATTCATTTTTATATAATTCAGGATTCTTGTCTAAACTCTCTGCGAATGATACGATGGTTTCTGGATCTATGAGTTGTTAGTTGTTAGATACCTGAATAAATAAGTCAAAATCACAATGGTGAACTATTTTGATTTATGATATACAGTGTGTGCCCGGATGGACTGAACAAGAGGGAAAAAATTTGTAATTTTAACTTTACATTTTTTACATTGCATAAAATAAAATGTTTCTCATAAGCTATAAGGTGTCTTTTTTAACTTGATTTGCTTATCAGGTTGCCATGGAAGATACAATGATAGTCTGATTTAATCAAAAACATGCAACTCAGAAAAATTTCCGCTGTAGATTTTGCGTTTTTTGTAATTTTCTCAGTTGCTAAAAGGAATATCTAGATTTTTATTTCAGAATAGGAGGTTTTGAGGCAAGCAAAAATTTTTATAAAGAATGACTTTTTTGCGTAAAGTTAAAATTAAAATTTTTTCCCTCTTGTTCAGTCCATCCGGGGACACACTGTATAAGTGCAAATCGAACAAGCTACCTTTTCACATGTTGCTTATATTTAGCTAATTTTTGTTATGTCTCTCTGGGGTAGTTTGTACAATGAATAATTTCAATTTAGATAAACACATTAACAAACACATCACCAGCTTTGGAACAATACAACTCGGTCCCTCCTGTTACTTTGGAAAAGCAAGAGACTCATACTCAACAACTGCAAAGTTATCCAAACGATGTCATGATTCATCCCGTGGAAGTGTATGCAGCTCAACAGCAACAGTCTTCATATCCAATCGAAGTAAAAACGGAAAAATCTATCAAAAAACTTAATCAGATGCCGATAACATCTGTGTATAATCGATCCAGCGATAATACGATGTATCAGAATTATGGTGTTCCAGATGTGTGCGCGATAGACAATAGAATGCAATGTAAGTATATCACTTCATCTCCTTTTGATGCTAAGGTAGTAACATTTCAGTATCACCGCAGCAAACGTTCAAACTCCCACAATCATCCAGTGCATCTCAAAGCACTTCCAGGGGTTACAAGTTCTCTTCACCTGCGTCTACAACACCAAACCTGAAATTTTCATCGCAAAATTCGTCTAATTTTAAAGCTACATCACGACCTCATCAAAACACAGCATCTTCGTTAATTGCAAGCGGTTCAACGATCGATAGTGCATTATTGGTAAGGTTGAGTACTAACTATGAATTGTTAATTTTTATTTGCACACAGCCAGAAATAAAAACAGAAAATCGTATTAGGTCGACGCATAAAAGTGACAGAAGACGGTCATCGTCCGTATCACGTGAAACTGTTAAACGACCCCCCCTTCTAAGTGCCATGAGTGATCCCCAGTTAGTTACGCCAGCTAATAGTATGCTACTTACACAGTTATTAACCAATAGTAAGTCGATCAGTTTTATAAATTTTTTTGCAAAATTTTGCTTTTGCAGGCGCGCCAAATAATTTATTCGCTCCAAGTCATAATCTATCCGACCCGTTGTCGCTACAAGGTACAAGTATACATATAAAGGAGGAAAATGCATCAATGTCAATTGTGTCACAAGCACAAACAGCTACATTACTCATAACTCCTTTATCAATGAATTCATCTCAGTCTTCCATTAGTGATTCGGTAAGGATTAATTAGTAGGAGACACCATTAATTTGACATGAAATTTACGCAGATTATATTAACCTCGTTAACTCCGTCAAACTCACCAAGTCCCGGCAGTTCGCAGGGAATAGGATCCTGTCCGACATCACCACAAGGTGCCTTACGTTCATCCACACCAGACTCGGTTCACAAAGATCAGCGTCGAGTGGGACATATCCATGCGGAACAAAAACGAAGATATAATATTAAAAACGGTTTTGATGTGATACATTCGCTTATTCCTCATCTAAATCAAAATCCTAATGCCAAGGTATGTATTACAAATTGCTGACAAATTAGACCACCACTGGTAGTAATTAAATGATCACGTTCTTTCGCTTGCGGGTTTTTGAGGTTGAAAGGATAGTAGATCGGTATCATCTCTGCCAAAGAAATGTATGGTGTATCGGTAAGCTCAAGAACGTGGCTCTGGTAAATCCCAGGTTGGCAACACAAATAAAATACTATAATTGTTCACCACGGACCTCAGGGTATACATAAAAACAAAATAAAATTGCCACATCATTAGTTTCAAGGGTACATTTTGTTGACCATTTTTGTTCAGTTTCAGATCTCTCTAGGCCCTTTGTAGAATTTTCTATGCTCAGATCTCTTTGCTCAACTCAAAAAAATTAGAGGGTGATAGAATGCGCTATAAGGCTCTGACTGGCTCTACAAAACTCTGCAAAGTACATACAAATATTTAGCAAGGTACTGGAAATTCGGGACGCAACCCAGAAAATTTTGAAAAGCCTCAAACTCAAAAAATGAAAATTTGTTGATGCATTGATCAGTACTACTACTAATACGATCTATGGTTAAAACTTCAAAGAAATGTCTCCATAAACATGAAAATTGGTATTGCGGAGTTTGCGCATGCACACCCCTAATTTTTACAATATGTGACATGCTTGCCTCCAGTAGAAGCATTTGTGGTTAAAACTTTGAGAATGGCAGCATTGCGCAGTCTGCGCATGCGCACACCTGATGTTTACAACAATATGCAACATGTTTGCCTGTACAAGAAGCATCTTTGGTTAAAAATGCATGCGCACATGAATCGTCAATATTTGGCAGGTCCCACAAGCCAGCAGAGCCATTTTAGAAAAATGATGGACGAAATACATCAGAATTATAGGCCCTTTTTAGACACTTGAATAAATTTTCAGGCGGCATCCTTTAAAGAAAAAAACTATGGCTCTGCTGACTAAAGACGAAGCTAGCTGACCACTTGTGAGATTTGCTTCGAAGACGAAAAATTCAGATCACACATTATAGGCTATTTATAGACCTATTTTAGATAAGCAGATAGTACTCTCACCAGCAACAAAAAAAACTTAAGTGTCTGCTTGCTTCAGATTGACAGCTACCTAGGAATTTACGTCTACGGCGAATAATTCCCAATACTATAGGCTTATTATAGATCCTTCAAAGGTACCAATCTTTTTAATCCTAACAAACATTGTTTCATCAATGAGATCAGTTTAATTTTCCCCCTCTCAGAGATATAGTGGATAAATAAAAATTATTCATTTATTGTCTATTTATTGTTCCTCTCTTGTTCTGAGCCCTCAACGGGCTTTTGCCCAATTAATATATTTATTTAAACTCTAACTTATATTGCAGACTGCGCAATGCAAATTCTTATTTATGGAGATATTTCTTTGAAATTTTAACAAAAGATACTTATACCTAGTAAAAACAAACGTATTGCATATTGTAAATATCAGATTAATAAGCGCATGCGCAGGACGCGCAATATCAACTGCGCAGTAAGTGTCAAATTCATTATTTATGAAGATATTTCTTTAAAATTTTAACCATATATGCCTCTAGTAATGAAAAACAGCGCACATAGGTATGGCCTTTGGGGAAGTATTGATCAATTTATGGAAAATGCGCTGAAGTTACTCGCCTTAGGGCGAAAACCTTTTTACTTGTTTATTCAAGTATCTTATCAGTAAAAAAACTGCGTTCAGTTATTTTCATAATTTGTTAAAAGAGCATTTTGATGCACTTGTGCAATTACCTACGAAAATTGTCACAAAGCAATGTTTTAATATCGATCCTCAAGATGGTTTATAGTTTTGTATCTATTGCTGTCTGCCGGTTTAGTGTGTTGTCACTTCACTCAACGAAACCATGCGTATTGTATGCAAAAAAATCCCCTGAATCCGTAAATGACAGTCTAGCTGACCGGAAACTCCGGGAACATATTGCTATACACAAGAAAACGAAGAAAAAATGAGAAAATGTCGTTTTTTCGCATTTGACTTAATTAGGTATCTCGTTAACTATTCCTCTTACGGAAAAAATGAAGAGAACGAATTTGTTTAGAATCGATTTTTCTATCAGATACAGTTGGTATGATTTTTATTAAACAGAGTGCCAAGGGCCTATTATAAAGTTACTTTCTTGTTCTATTTCTGGGGTTTCCACTAAACTAATTCCACAGTCTGTCGATTTGCAAAACTCATCAGGACAACAGACAATTGTTGAAATACGTTGTTTTACGGTTCCACCATCCATAAAAATATTGAAAAAGCTCTGGGAGTCATCCAGTTTGAAAGACAAAGCATCGAGAAGGGCGTATCAACAAATGTTAATTTTTGGGATTACTTTTTTTGTATTTTTCCAGAAAAAACAATAACATTTAAAAATGAACGGTTCTGTACCAACTGAAAATTCGATTCTAAACAAATTCATTTCAATGAGCTCGAGCAATAGTTGAGATAATTGGAACTCAAATGCGGAAAAAACTGCATTTTTCCATTTTTTCTTGGTTTTTTTGTGTATAGCAATATGTTCCGGGAGCTTCCGGGCAGGGAACTACATAGAATACTCTTGGTTTCGTTGTGTGAAATGGCAACATCCACTTTAGAATACTTTTGGAGCTAATTTGACTGTACTATGTTGACCCTACACATTGACATAAAATAAATAAAGTTCGTTAAGTACTCCCTCCCCTAATCAAAAAATGTTGTGATGGTATTATCACAGATACATATAGGTAGGCAAGGCCGTGCGAGGGGAAGGGGTGAGGGGGGCCCAGGCCCTGGACGCCAAGTCTGGGGGGCGCTGAAGTCGCCTTCGTCGGGAGCGTCAAAGGCGTGAGTGAAAGATTTACCTCGAATTATATAAACGAATCCGTACATACTATTGTTTCGTATTTTATAAATTCAGAATCAGTAAAAATTTAAAAATTAAAAACTGTCGCGTTTATAAAGTCGGTAATTCCATGGAGTTAGGAAATCAAACAAAAGCGCCTGCATTTGCCATGTTTGATCTCAAATTGCCATGGCACCACTGATTTTCTTAAAAGCGCCAGGTTTAATTATCCAATTTCTTGGATTCAAAGTTCAAAAAATTAAAAGCCATAGTATGAATGGATTCGTAATTTTTTTCTCTACCAAAAACCTAAATAGACTTTCTCTCTAAAATAATTAGAGAAGTCAATAATCAGAAATGAAAAAATTACTATTTCAATTCCTATGGTGCGTTGTTCAAGTCACCACCCGGTATAATAATATATTTATTATG
The DNA here is from genome assembly GCF_008802855.1 of Photinus pyralis. Taxonomy (NCBI): domain Eukaryota; kingdom Metazoa; phylum Arthropoda; class Insecta; order Coleoptera; family Lampyridae; genus Photinus; species Photinus pyralis. Next base: position 26,880,102 of record NW_022170596.1, on the reverse strand, counting down.
GAAAAACAAAATTATGTTTATTATTCTAATAAAACAAACCCACTCCATCAATTTTTTTAATGTTTAGAAAAGGGAAAAATGAAGAATTAAAATGTATCCTACTTCATGTAATTTATAGTGTTATACAACTGAAGTAATTGAAATAAGGTTTGAGTATATGTATTTTATTTTTACAAAACTGACTCCATCTATTACACACTTTCACCACACACAACAGTTTTCTGTGCGTCTACCACATTTTACGACAAATTATTTCGATTGCTTCAAGGTAGACAACACACTAACCGTACTCTATTAGGTGTTGCGTTTATTTCTATAGCATTGCATTGACCGTCTGTGGTATATGTTGTCTGTGTCCATAGACAGCAATACCCCTATATTTTTTTAGTTTTTTAATTTTTTTAAATCTTATTTGAAATTATAGCGTAGTGCAAGGGTGCACCATGCTAATATTATTCAACAACATTCTATTTTTGCGAGCGATATAAAAAAATATAGTTAATTTCTGCCAAATGAAATGTTGTATTTGAAAATCTCTAAATGCTGTCTTGTAAAGCTCAAATAGTGGCAAAGACAGTGTTTTTAATTTTTCTGTATGTGTTCAAATGACACCACAAAAAAATAACATAATTGGCAAATTTCGATTTTCCCCTTTTTAGCCTTTAATTGCGCAACTTTTGCTTAATTTGACCACCGTCGTATCTTCTATGGCTTCCGAGATCCCCAGGATAGACATCCTTATCTTGGACAGAGTGTATAACACAAATTGAATTGTCCGCAGAGGTAAATTTCTTATTTCTGGGCAGATCTTATTAAACTTTCAACAGTAGAGTAGCACCTTTTGGTAAAAGTCAACCGATCGATTGTATTTAACTTGTGAAAAGCTGCGCACACGCGGATGCGCAGAAGTAAATTTCTTGTGTTCGGACTGATTTTACCGAAATTTTAACAGTAGCACTTTTTAATAAAGGCAAATAAATCGATCGATTGTATTAACATGTGAAAATCTGCGCGATAAATTTCTTATTCATGAGTTGATCTTCAAAATTTCAACAGAAGCAATTTGAACATGTAAGTATATCAAAAATTGCCACATGGATTAGGTACTTGACTCAATAAAAGGCGAAGGCGATGAGGTGTCTTCTGCTACTGGAGTCGGTTTCGCATTGACAAATTCTCATGCGTCGCTTTTTATCAGTAGAGCTTCCATCTGCATCTTCCACATGTAGTTGTTTTTGTTTAATGTTTCCATTCTCTCCATATGTCCGGCACTCATTTTGCACACACTAAACAGATAAAGTTCGGGAGTCGCGCTAATACAGAACTGATCGCTATTTTGTTGTCACATATGTACTGGGCCGCATAACATGTTATAGGATCGGATCAACAAAAATAACGACCTGTAAGTAATACATTTAATGTATACAAAAGAACAATCATAAGACTAACTAACTTATTGTGAACTAACCAACTGATGACGTGTGACGTTTGGTAATCTAAAGTGTTTATAAGAGAAACTGGTACCTACACCAATTCTTGATAACACACATGATGTCAACGTCTCTAGAAATTAGAAATATTTCAAGTTCATCAAACTTATTAAACAGACTTTGCACATTTTAATGAGCAATGTTTAAATGCACTTTATCAAAACTATGTATTAAACTTAGGTCACAAGGGTTATACTTCTGCAGGCCACAAATCTTCTCATCTTCTTTATGATGGATATTCTAACAGTAAACATTTCCGTTCCGGGATATCAATTTAATTATTTCGACGTTGGTAATTTTATTTTCCTTCAGGTGACTCTTTACATCTACACATATTAAAGTAATTTTGCTCAATTTTAAATACTACATGCAGGTAGAGAAAACCAGTTTGCGTTTTAGTTCTGCACAAATTCTTCATCCCAAAAATTGCGGGGTGAATAGTGGTAATGTGCTATGTAGATGTTTAGAGCCACACAACTTTTTTACATGTGTTGAAATTGGGAACATTTTCAGTTAAGCAAAGCTGCGATGTTGCAAAAGGGAGCGGAGTATATTCGGCAATTGCAGCAGGAACGTAGCCAATTAAAGGACGAAATGGATAGTTTACGACAACAAATAGAATCGCTCAACACCTCAATCAGGTAAGTACTCGTCGGACTCACGTTGGGCGCCAAAGACATTATTGTTGTGTGTCCAATATACTTTGTCTATAAAAAATTAACGAAATTACCTTTTTAAAAATACACTCTAGAATTGATCTTACATTCAAACAAACTTTGAGACAGAAACAAGGGATTTTGTTAAAAAAAATCGTTTATGCATACATTGCGAAATATAGTCTTATCTTGGTCCATTTTTCTTAAAAATTGCAACGGTACTGTAGCGAATATTCTAGAAATCCAGAGGCGTCATGAAAAATTAGTAATCGGTGATAAAGAATGAACGCGACTGTAATCTTTCCGGGAAATATGATGTGTTTTGTCCGAGAATGTTCGATAACATTCGAGAGCACTCGAGTTTCCTATACTTATAAGCAAATCCAATTACGTTTCAGGCCAGTTCCAATTTCAACGACGGAGTAATAAATAGTTCGCGCTGTTATAATATGTCCACTTCTGAAAATTTGCATTTTCAAAATTTGTAGTCATGCTTTAGAAAGCAAATTTCTCAGAAAAAGCTTCATTTTTTACACTTGCACCGTTTTTTTCGCGCTTTCAATTTAGTAAAAGTTTCTAGGGAATGTCATGTCGAGCATAAGAAACAAAGCTCTGCCAGAGCAATCTGCTGTTGTGTCGTTTTTTTTAAATTGTACTCTATAGATATACCATTCCATGCAAATGTTTGGAGAACTGGGTCAAAACTTACACATCTGTCCTAAAGCGCCACAGTGGCCACTAATACATCTAAATTAACTCCTTTTAAATATTGACGTGCAGAACCATGGTTAAACCTATTTTAGGTCAACTGTTCACAAGTTTCTTTTCAAATTTTAACAAAAAAATTATGTGATTGGTTGCACAACAATATATTAACGTCATTCATACGATTTCACATTTTCTTTTCAGTAATTGTCAGTCATTGTTACCAGCAACCGGCGCTCCAGTTTCTAGGAGAAGAGACAGTAAAATGCAAGAAATGTTTGATGACTATGTCCAAAAACGCACAATGGAAGATTGGAAGTTTTGGATTGTATCCTTTTTTAATTTCAGTCAGATTGACAGAGATATACAGTACTTGTTAGTCAATACCACCATCTCACTATTCAAATCTGCCCACATGTTTTCTCATATGGTTCCTATAAGGGACTTGATAAATCATTACATTTAACATTCTAGTGTAGGAGAATATACATTTTCAACAAAGGCGTACACTTTGAGTACTTAACATACATCACAGTTTAGCTTATTATTTCGGCCTCTGCTCAGCTCCTTTAATAATTTCGTATCAACGTCCAGCTTAGAAGAATTATATCGTTCGACATTACATTGGGTGGAGCAGCATTGTACCTTAGTCGACCTTAGACCAGGTACGTTACATCTTTCTATTTTACCATTCGATTCAATTGTCTGTTTTGCAGTGGTTTTGAATTCGTTGCGATATTTAAGTACAAAAACCGATATCCTATCAGAACCGGAAAATTTGCCGGAAGAGGCGAGGCGGGCAGCTATGTCAGCATTGAATAAGACTCAACTCTAATATTATTATGCTCAATATTTTGTTCGTGATATGAAAGTGCAAAGCTAATATATTTTTTTAAATCTATTATAATGTGTGTAGCAACAAGTGATGTATCAAATGTGTATATTAGGTTCAGGTATTTTAGATAACGTCATTCTGAATGATCTTCTATTTGGTTAATAACACAATTTTTAATACAAAAGTGAAGGATAAGTTATACTAATCCTTTCTTATTATTGCCATTTAAATAAGTGCAATGCAAGCAACTGCCTTACCAATCTTCATCTATCATTATCGTATTGCATTTAAATTTCATCGGTCATTTTCAGAGATATTCAAAATATTCTGCTTGCCTTTCTAACTTGCCTATATATTTAGACAGAGTATTTTTAATATTTTACGAAAATGTTGTACTGTTAGGAATCTTTTTATACAATGTCACTAGGGTCCCTTTGTAATTCTATTTGTACCGACAAAATTAGATAAGTTGCGTGTAGTGCCTTATGAATTAACCGTGATAATTTTTTTAATTTGTAAATTATGTTTATACCATATACATGTATGTACATTATAAGGGTACTTATATATTTTAATTACTGATCACTTTGTATATAAGTATATATTCCTTATGTTAATTCTAATTTGATGTTTCATAAAGTAACTTATGTACCTCTTTAATAAAGTTTGTTTTCGTTTGAAATGTATTTTGTATTGATGGTTCACTTACAATGTCTGTTTCTTAGGGGGACTGGTAGCGCAAATTGGGTCCAACTGGCATATCTTTAGGTGCCGGATTGTCGTAACGGCTTCATCTGCTCAAATTTTACGTGAAAGTCACTGAAGTAAACAAAATGTGGCTGTGTTTAACCGTTTGGTTGCAGGAGGCTTTCTCAAAGTGAGTCAATTTGTTGATGGCGCATACGAATCAACAAATTTCATCTCCAGACGCACATAACCTACAAATAATTGAAGGTTGGTTCACAATGAATTGTCGGATCATCGCGTGCCCTGCGTGGTCAAGTTATTGTAAGTTCCATGGCTTCTTTAAAAAAAATCTTATGCCGAGTGCATCAAGACTGCTGTTCATAATCACGCAAGTTGACCGTTTTACTCGTGTGAATGTGAACCGCGCACACCTCAGATTGATGTATCTTTTTAATAGTGAAATTACCTTGCATACAAGATCGTATCATTAAATTTATATAAATTCAATGATCGTATGTTCACATTAAAAAAAACTCACTGTATATGGTTGTTGTTTTTAAAAACCTCCGACTCCTACGAAAGACTATATATTTAAAACAACTCTGGAGCCACTTCCATACATAACGATTGACAGTTCTTCGGCCTTCTTCTTTTTCTCTAACCTAAAAAATCTTTCAGTCCCCTTCTACGATCCCCTTAAATCGTGGCAAAGGTGGCATATGTAAATGAAACTATATTTATTTTGTTCAAGACTGTATAGATTAAGTGACATTACATGTGCTAAACCAAGTCTTTGTACTGATTTACTGCACTCCGGTAATAATTGTAGAAGTGTCCATTTTACGTCTATTGTTAATAGTAAGTGGGGTACTAACAAAAAACATCGTAATATTCCCTTGCAAATATTCGCGGAAAGAATGGCGGATCCTAAAGTTGAAGAAATTTTGGCACCCTTACGATCAAGTGTTAAACAACAGGTAATTTCGCTCCGAGTGTATGTGCGTTTAATTAACTCATATTTTGTAGGGCGATCTCATTCGTCAGCTAAAAGCAGACGGAGCACCCGAATTGGACATTAAGCATGCAGTCGCCGAGCTAAAACTAAGGAAAAAGGTTTTGGAGGATAAAGAGTTGAGCTTGGCGCCTAGTTTCGCCACTTTTGACAGGGCCAAGATGGAAGATTTGTTGAAACGTCGATTCTTTTACGACCAATCGTTTGCTATATACGGCGGTATAACTGGACAATACGATTTTGGCCCCATGGGTTGTGCATTTAAAGCCAACTTATTGCACACGTGGAGGCAATTTTTTGTATTGGAAGAACAAATGTTGGAAGTCGACTGCTCAATTTTAACTCCGGAGCCAGTTTTAAAGTAAACCGCGAAATTATTTTTTTAAATTGACATCTCCACTTTTCAGGGCATCAGGACATGTAGAACGATTCGCAGATCTTATGACAAAAGACGTCATGACCGGTGAATGCTTCCGTTTGGATCACCTAATTAAAGCACATCTGGAGAAACTGGAGTTGGATAAGAAAACTTCGGACAGTATCAAAGCCGAATGTAGGGATATTGTTATAAAGGTATCTATGAGAAGTTTGCTCTTTCAATCCTATACCGTTAACTTTGTAGCTTGATGGAATGACTAAGGAAGAGATGCATGCCGTTATGAAGAAGTTTAATATGAAAAGTCCTTTAACTGGAAATCCATTGACCGAACCAATCGAATTTAACTTAATGTTTGCGACCCAAATTGGTCCTTCTGGTTTGATTAAAGGGTAGGTTAATAGAGAAGGTAGGAAAAGTGTTAAATAAAAAGCTGCCATCAAACACAGTTCTCCCCTACAATTATTCGAGTGTAACAAAGCATCAAAGTATTAAAACACTTGTATAATCGCATAGACGAAATGTCAATTATTTTCTTATCTAAACTTTAAACACATGTCCTTTTTACATGAAAATAAAACCTAACAAATAATTTCTAAAGGTAAGAAAATTCTCTGCAACTTTATCATCTTTCAATGTTTTGATCAAATTAAATAAAAGCAAGAAATTCATGTTATTAGTAATGGTGAACCATTTGTAGCGTAATCGCTATTTCTGATAAAAATAAAATAATTACACAGGTTAAAATTATGCGTGTTATCACAGCACTAGTTACCAATTTTGTTACGGGAATGGTTAAGAACTAGTCTTAGAGAGATGTGGAGACTTTACATTACATTACATTCTAGAATAATATTTTTAATCATTGATTAACCTTAATTGTTTTGTGAAACCGGACATTAGGTATTTTAAACTTTTGCAATGCAATAGTTTTATTCAAAGACATTTTCAGTGAAGATATTTTTATTTGCAGATTTTTAAGGCCAGAAACAGCTCAAGGAATTTTCGTGAATTTTAAACGTCTTTTGGAATTTAATCAAGGGCGACTGCCCTTCGCGGCCGCGCAAATCGGTAACTCTTTTCGTAACGAAATCTCGCCTCGTTCTGGGTTAATACGAGTTCGCGAGTTCACCATGGCCGAAATTGAACACTTTTGCGATCCGAACGATAAGCAACATCCCAAATTCGAAGATGTGAAGGATGTGGAACTGCTGTTGTATTCCGCTTGCAACCAGATGGACGGGAAGGGTGCCGAACGTAAGAGTATCGGCGAGGCTGTTGGAAAGGTGAATATTGTAATGACTCTTGTATGTTATAAAATTGTATATTTGTAAAGGGCTTGGTGGCGAATGAAACTTTAGGCTACTTTATGGTGAGAATTCAACAATTCTTAATTCGCTGTGGAGTTGATCCGACCAAATTGCGGTTTCGTCAGCATATGTCTAACGAAATGGCTCATTACGCACAAGATTGTTGGGATGCTGAATGCCTTACCAGCTACGTAAGCATTTCTTTAATGTTAGCAATTACACCCGATTTAAATATAATTTATAGGGCTGGGTGGAGTGTGTGGGATGTGCCGACAGATCTGCTTATGACTTAACCCAGCACACTAAAGCGACAGGGGTGCGTTTAGCTGCCGAAAAGAAAACTGAACCAAGAACTGTAGATGTTGTTGAAGCTGTTCCTAATAAAGCAATGATAGGTAAAAAATTTAAAAAGGAAGCTAAGGCAATATACGATAAACTAGCTGAATTGGATGCGAATGATGTTACTGACTTAGAACAAAAATTGGAGACGATTGGGTAAATCAATTAAATAGGTTCATGAAGCCGGAAGGGTGGCATAGTAACTATTATTTTTACGCACTTTAATTACTTTGATATGACAGACAAGAATATAAGCAAACACACTCTTTATTTATAATGCAAGTACAAAACTAAAACCGACATCGTTATCTCAAAGCAAAAAGGTACATCTTAACCACAGAACAAGTGATCTTAACTACTTTCATTATATACAGGATGCTCTACAAGTAAACATTGGATTACAATACTTATAATACCACCTCTTAATACAATGTTTAATTTAAATTAAATTGTTCAATACATAAACGATGTTTGTCACTTGGCAAACCTTTGGTCAAAACATCAGCTATCATTTTATCAGTTGGTACATAATCTACTTTGACAATGCCTTTATTTATAATTTCGCGTATGTAATGATACTTAGTATCAATATGTTTAGTTCGACTATGATAGACAGGGTTCTTGATAAGCTTTTGAGCACTCTGACTATCATTGTAAATAATGAAAGGTTTTTCAACAGTTAAAATCTCACCAATAAGACCCTTAATAAAAACAGCTTCTTTTACTGCTTCAGTCATTGCTATGTATTCTGCTTCAGTACTTGAGAGAGCTACACAACTTTGTTTTTTAGATTCCTAAGATACGGCAGCATTAGCCCATTTAAAAACATAGCCTGTATATGACTTTCTATCATTTACATCATTTGAGAAGTCTGCATCTACATAACCTGTGATTGGTTTATTTGATTTACAAAAAACTAAACTTTTATGCATACTTCCTTTTAAATATTTTAGCACACGTTTTGCATGTTTCCAATGCTCCATATCAAATGTTGAATTAAATTGACTTAAGTAACTTATACTGTAAGCAATATCAGGTCTTGTATGAACTGCTAGATACATTAGTGAGCCGATTAAGTTCTGATATGGGACATTAGGTTTCTCATTATGATTTGGTTTCAACCTTAATCCAATTTCAATTGGTGTGTTAACAGGTTTAGCATCTGTTAAGTGAAATTTTTTCAGTAGTTCTAAAATATAATCTTTTTGATTTACTCGAATTACGTTACTGATTTTACAATGAACATTCAGACCAAGAAAATGATTTATTAACCCTAAATCTTTTAACTTAAACTCTTTTGATAAATCTTGTTTTACATCCTCCTTTAAACTTGAAGAACTTGAGCAAATCAAGAAATCATCTACATATAGTGCAATTATTACAATGGAACTATCAACAATTTTAAAGAATATACACGGTTCGTAAGCAGATTGCTTAAAATTCATTTTGACTAATACTTTTTCAACTTTTAAGTTCCATATTCTTGACGACTGCTTAAGACCATATATAGCCTTTTTAAGTAAACATACCTTATTTGGGTCTTTCTTGCAAACAAAACCTTCAGGCTGTGCCATATAGATCTGCTGGTCTATATTGCCATTGAGAAAAGCAGTTTCTACATCTAAATGATAAATTAGAAGATTTAAATTTACAGCCATTGAAAATAAAATTCTTATCGTTGCATTTCTGACAACTGGAGAAAAAGTCTCTAAATAGTCAATACCATATTGTTGAGTAAATCCTTTAGCCACTAAACGCGCTTTATACCGCACACCACTAGAGGCCTTTTTTACACAAAACACCCACTTATTTTGCACAATTGTTTTATCTTCCGGGCAATCCACGAGTGTCCATGCTTGGTTTTTGATCAAGGATTCATACTCTCTTTCCATGGCGTTCTTCCACTTCAGGTGATCAGGTCGCGACATGGCTTCATTTACGGACTTCGGATCATAGGATTCCATTTCTGGCATGATGTTGTCAAAAACGTTGTATGTGACGTAGTCCTTAAAACATTTTTTCTTCGATATTCTTCCTGCTCTAGTGACTATCTGGGTTTCGGTGTCTTTCGCGACTTCCTTCGCATTTCCGTCATCTCCCTCTTCCCCATCACTTGTGTCATCCAAAAATTCAACAGGTATTGTCTCCTCATCTTTTATTTCCACCTCTGCATCTTCTGTTTCCATTATCTTTTGTATATTCTGTTCTGGTTCCTTAGTTTCCCTCAAATCATTATTCGATTGATACATTACTGTCGTTGTTTGTGAGTTGCAGCCTTTGACCTCTTGAAATGGCTCATTTAAATATTCATTAAACTTGACGGTACGACTGATTGTCACCTTGTCTGTGATTGGATCTAGTATTCGGTAGCCTTTACTGGTGTCACTGTATCCGATCATTATTCCCTCTTTAGCCTTTGGTTCTAACTTTGACCTCTTTTGCTTTGGGACATAAATGAAAGCTCGACTCCCAAACGTAACTAAATGTTCTAAGTTAGGTTTTTTACCAACCCACAATTCATACGGCGTTTTATCTTTAGCTTGAGTTGGGAACCTATTCGTTAAATAATTTGCAGTTACTACCGATTCACCCCAATATTTATAAGGTAACTTGGCATCCAGAAGCATGCAACGTGCTGACTCTACCAACGTTCTATTTTTTCGCTCAGAGACCCCATTTTGTTCGGGACAATAGGGTACGGTTGACTGGAATTGTATTCCATTTCTCTTTAAAACTGATTGAACTGCCTCCCCCGTGTACTCTCCGCCATTATCTGACCTCAGAACCTTTGGATATTTTCCAAATTGATTTTTAACTTCAGCAAGAAATTCTTTAAGTTTTACAGCTACCTCATCTTTGGAAGCTAACAGGTAGATTTTTGTATATCTGGAGTAGTCATCAATAAATGATACAAAATAAAATTTCCCACTCACAGTTGCAGTTTTCATAGGCCCACATACATCGCTGTGTATTAAATCAAGAACTTGCTTGGATCTCGTTTCCGATTTATGAGGAAACGGCTTCCTCGTGAGTTTACCCTCTATACATGCCGTACATTTCTTAACATTTTTACATTTACTTATTTCTATGCCAATTGCTAAATCCCCTTCTAACAATTTATTGATGCCATCCGGGCTCTTATGGCCGAACCTGCGATGCCAAATATGTATGCATTTCTCTTTTTCACAGGATGTAAAGGTTAAACATGCCTTATCCTTAAACATATCTATCTTGTATAAACCGTTTATACATTCAGCAGTTAACACAATCATTCCATCTTTCTCTACTACAGTTCAAACCATTAAAGTTCATTTTATAACCGACTTTAGTTATTTTCGACACAGACAACAGATTATTTTCTAATGTAGGTACATACAGCACATTAGAAAACTTTAAACTTCTTAATTCGCCATTTACAACACTTTTTAAGTAAATGCTCCCTTTACCCTTAACTGCCATGTGTTGTCCATTAGCAACCGTTATTTTTTCCGATTCAGTACATTCAAAATTTTTGAAACTGTTTAAATCGTTACACATATGGCTAGTAGCCCCTGAGTCTATGTACCACTCAGGCTCACTCACAGTGCCTTTACTGCCAAAAGTATTAAAGCAAAAATTTGAATCAGACTCACCCTCATCGACTGCTAGTTTGGCTTGTTGACCTTCTTTTTTCTTGTCCTTTTTGTAGAAATAGCAATCCTTTTTGTAATGCCCCTTCCTGTGACAATGAAAACATTCCCGCATCTGCTTGGCTTTACTGTCATTCCCCTTAAACTTTGTGTTGAGAGCTCGTTCACTGGAAGTACTATCTTCTCTCCGTTTATATTCGTCCATCAATTTCCCCTTTACGTACTCCAATGTTAACTCTTCATCGGGTCTTGTATCTAGTGCAGTAACCAATGTGGAATAATTTTCGGGCAATCCTCCAAGTAACAATGCTGCTACATGAAAATCCTTTACGATCTCCCCGACTCCACGTAGTTTCTCCACTAACTCCAAGCTGTCCTTAATATACTCGGACATTGATTTATTCTCCAGCTTAGATTGATACAACTTCCTTAACAAATACAGCTTATTACTTAAGTTGTTTCTTTCGTGCACCTTCTGTAGGGATTCCCACATCTCCTTTGCAGATCCGCTTTTACAGATGTGAATTATTTGATTGTCCTCCGCACTTAAAGATATAGTTGCTTGTGCCTTTTGGTCCTTTTTACTCCATTCCACAGTTACCGGTGCTGCCGGTAATGGATCCTCAATCACTGACCAATTTCCTTCACGGACCAGAACCATCTTCACACGAAACTTCCAATTTTGGTAGTTATTGTTATCCAACCTGGAAAACATAAACTTTACGTTCTCCGAATCCATTATGTACTTGCACGTGGTGTTGAGGTTAGGTACTTAGTTCTATTCTTTCTTTCTTTATACTTTACGCCTATCTGGGCCCATAACCTATTATTTTTACGCACTTTAATTACTTTGATATGACAGACAAGAATATAAGCAAACACACTCTTTATTTGTAATGCAAGTACAAAACTAAAACCGACATCGTTATCTCAAAGCAAAAAGGTACATCTTAACCACAGAACAAGTGATCTTAACTACTTTCATTATATACAGGATGCTCTACAAGTAAACATTGGATTACAATACTTATAATAGTAACCTTACAGTTTCAAACCGTTGTATTAATGAAAAACTTGAATGTATTTGATACTTTACACAAAATTGACCAATGAAAGGCTTTTAAGGTATTTGGAAAGGGGTATAAACACGTAACTTGCCACTACAATTGTAGCGCCACGAAATGTTTTGTACCTTGGACCACAACGCTTTGCAGTAACAATTGATTTAATCAAATAATGCCAACGCTTCGCAATATTCCCTGCTACTAGACGAAAAAGTTCCGCTTTTTCTTAACTCCGCAATTTTATATTGGTTAACTCATAATAGAGACTCGTAATGAATTTAAAAAGAAATGGTTATTGAGTTTATTAAATTTACTTTGTTCTATAAGTTATCGGTTTCATCGGGCTGTAGCTAGATGTGCCTATGAGCTGCTATTTGTGAAATGTGCATTATTGTGAATGGTCTGAATACCTTTCCCCCCTCTTTTCTTTTTTTATTGCTTCTAAAAGGTGTCTTTGGCTCGTATCCTTTGTGGGAAGCTTTCACAAACGCACGTGGTTTAGAGTAGGTATGCTGCCAAATCTGTTCTACTTTTTAATCGCAATATTGATTGAAGTTTTGAATGAATGCACCGAAGGGTAGAAGATTTAAATACCTACCTTTGACATTTCCTTCATATATGACAGCATGAGCGAGGCATTTAAGACCTTGTTTGAAAGATGCTTCCTATTATCCACGCCAACAGTTTTTGATATAATCTTTATGCATTTGGATTTTACAGGTTCTTCTGCTGCAGCAATAAGCCACTGAATAGAGGGTGTATTGTTTTCTTCAACCGAAGTTATTTTATTTATTTCATACTATCTAGTAATCGCCGCTTTCCCAGACTGATTTGAGTCTGGTAAATCGTATTTTACCAGACTGAAAATTTTTACCAGACTGGAAATTTTGCCTAGCAACCGCAACTGACATCCATCTAAACGTGATATTTGATTGATTGATTGATATTGATATTTGTCAAACTACTGTCAGATCAAACAAATCAAGTGATCGACTTTTGCTTTTATTTTAATGTGTACCTACAACATTCTAATACACAACCTCACTTTTATTACATTTAAACTATTAATTAACTACATTTACAGCATACCTGACAACTAATACACATATTATAGAACATCGTTTAAAATATTACATGCACCCTTCACTTCACCATATGACTCAGCCTGAAGATGACCTAATATAGGTTGAAATCGATAGCCGCATTAGTAAATATAAAAAACGTGTCTAAAAATGATTTTTTCTTTAATTCAAATCCTACAACATTCTAATCAAAATGGTATTTTAATAGAAATAGAGCAGTATGAAATAAAATGTTTTACATTATTTGTATGTTAAATCAGTTAACGTTACTCGTTTCGAAATTCCTCACATCTCACTCGTTAACGTAAACCTTGATTTACCATACTCATATGTAAATAACTATTACAGAGACGGTGATTTTTATTACACGCGAACGTCAAGTGACATTTCCTTGGCAATCATGGAATGACAAATAATCAGCCCACTTAATTAGAAATGTATTCGAGTATATGATTTCGTTTTATTTCCTTTATTTTTAAATTATATTGCAGGTATAATAAAAAATACTATAAGAAACGCGTGTATAATTGATCTTTAAAGCACGCGCAACGAGTTTAAGGACACGACGCGCAGCGGAGTGCCTTTAAACGTTGCAAGACTTGATTATAATACACTTGTTTCTTAATATACTATTAATAGCATGCCGCCCTTCCATGTCATAGAGCTCAAACAAATGAGCAGAGTACTGTAGCATACTTTGCAGGTCTTTAGAATTACATGTGGAGGATGAGAGTTATATGTTAACAAAGGATATGATGGCGATCAAACGGTATCAAAAAACTGTCCATGTCGAGGAAATTACTCCTAGTGTCATCGAACCTTCATTTGGTACGTAGTGATATTCTCCTCCTTTGAATTGATGAGTTCTTTCTCAGGCATTGGACGTATAATGTACGCAATATTCGAACACAATTTCAAAATGCGAGAGAACGACGAACAAAGAACTTACATTTCACTTCCTCCGGTTGTCGCGCCACTTAAATGTAGTGTTCTCCCTTTGAGTGGAAATGCGGAATTCCAACCGTTCGTTAAACAGTTGTGTAAGTAGTTTTGAAATGTCTAACGCTTTCCTTTAATTTCATATTTAAGCCACTGAATTGACGAAGGTAGATGTTTCCCATAAAGTTGATGATAGTTCAGGATCGATCGGTCGGCGTTACGCTCGCACTGACGAAATCGCAATTCCGTATGGTATTACCATAGATTTTGATACTCTTAAAGAACCACATAGCGCTACTTTGCGTGAAAGGGATTCAATGCAACAAGTTCGGATAGGGGTGAGTAGTCAAGTTGGGTGGTTGGTTTTGTTAATGTTTTGTTATGTTGCAGTTGTGCGAATTACCCAGTGTCGTTCACCAATTGTCATATAATAAAACGACGTGGGAGAAAGTAGCTGCAAAATATCCTAAATTCGAGCAACAGGAGAGCAAAACATAATTTTTAAGACACATACCAGTAGATTTTTATACAAGTATTACTGTATGAAGCTTCTCTAATAAGTAATGATGTACTGCAATTTTTTTTTTTCTTAATTGCTGTACTTATCCGTTGTTACAACTGAATCGACGGAGGAAGTACTTAAGGATAACACCACTCAGTTTATAAACATTTCTCCCAGGCTGTATAAAATATCATCCTGCTCCATACTTTTCCTACTCAGAGCCTCAATCTCCATCCCACGGCCATTGTTTAAATACGGCCGAATTTCTTCTTGAAAGTTGTTCCTACGTGGAAGCACAGAGAAAGATTTAGTACGTTGGGGCACTAACTCTTTCCCTTGAAACTATACTCAAATGCAAACTTAGTGAACTCAGCAAAATGAAACTTAAAACGAACAATTAATTATGTAGTTTGAAGTTGAGAGGTTCCACCCTCTATTTCTAAGCTACGAAGATGCGCACATTTTTGAGATCTGGCAACCGCGCGGCTTTTTAGAAGAAGGTTGATTGATTACATATAATATACGACGGAAGCTAAATTTATAATGTATTTGGTCATTCTCGAATCTCAACCATAGTGTTTGAGATACCGCACGAGGGACAAGTTACAAGTCGCAGGGATGGGACCCTGCCAACCAAAACTCTGCGGTTCAGGATCTATGTGCGATATGATTATTTCTACAATATTCTTTTTTGTTAACGTTGATTTTGCCTCCAAAGGTCATGTAATTTTCCATGTTACTTATTTGAACCCTTCAGTATATACGCCTATATAGTGTGGCGCACTTTTCGAATTTTCTTGTTGTATTGTGGTAAGTACCTTTACTAATGGAATCTTGGATTTAGATATGCCTTCTGATCTGACCTGTATTAGCAAGCTATAAACCATCCTGCACGATTTATGTGGCAATGGTTCGGTACTTCCCCCGAGTTTTGGTCAATCGCGGTCGATTCCACCATGGCGCATGCAGTTCACATTTAGAACGCGCATGGTAAAGCGACACGAGAACACGCCTCACGGTGGAAAAAAGTAGGGTAGAGTGTGGCCCAATCCTTGGCTTATGCTTTTCACCTTGGGATTTGTACAATCCTATAATCTTTTGATACCAATATATGTAGTTCCTCTGATGAGTACCTACTAGTTTTCTTTTATTACCAATTCATGTTCAGCGTTTTTATCTACCATAATCGCTTTTCTGTATATAAAGTGTACCTATTATAATAATGATATTTGCCAATTTGCGTATTATTGTAATCATAGTGATTATAAAATCACAATTAATTAGGTACAGGAAAGAAGGTTGATGCGGTCGATTCCACTTCCACCAAAGCGCGTGTGCTCACGTAAATCTGTAGAGCGCGTGTCTAAGTGTTTGATTGCTCTAAAGATGTTAAATATTTATCATGCTTTATTATATCAATCAAATTATTCTGCATTCAACACTGCAGGATATACATAGAGATAATAAAATCTAAATGCATCATACATATGTCAATATACAGTACAGGCTGTCATCAACAATACTGACGTGGTGCTACATGCGAATCATGGTACAATAAAAGACAGCGAATGATCCAAAATTTGACTGCCTCGCGTTTATTTCAAGGCCTACCTAAGAAAATTATGCATATATTACGGTCACCATTTAAAAAATCTTAAAGAAAACGAAATGATCGATGTAGAATTTTTTTCCACATTCGAAAGTGGTTTCATTTGAAGACAACTTTTTTAGGTTTGAAAGTTATTAAACTTGGCCATTAGTTTTACAACACCCTGTAGAAGGGCGATCAAAATTTAAATTATTCTCATGTAGCATCAATATTTCAGTAGTGTTGCTTTTGGAAGACTTTTTAAAATTCAAGTCGACGGAGCCATAGGTACAGCCGTACAGGGCGCTAAAGAAAAGCAGTGAAACGTCAAAAGTTTTTTGAAAAATCTCGAATAACTTGAAAACCTTTGATACTGGGTATAGGGAAAGGTGGTATCAAACGACGTAGATTTTTATGTAGATTTCGAAAATGCAATAAAATATAGGGTGTTCTATTTAAAATAAGAAAAGTTGCTATCCACATCCGGTAAAATCGGAAGTGAAATGATCCTAATATTATTTTCTTTCGATAGATCATAAAAAACTATGTAGGTCTGCAAATTTTCAGATTGAAATTATTAATGGGAGTCTAAATACTTTACTTTTAGGTAACGGTTTGCGTGAAACAGCCTGTATGATCTAATTGTACCTACCTACCTCAAAGCATTGGTGCCGTTGAAGTAACAATCTGTAATAAATACCACAAAAAAGATATAGGTATACTTATCTATTATAGTTGTTTATTTTTGTGGTTCATATTGCAGATTGTTTTTCATTTATTTTATTTTTCATTTATTATTTTGTAATTCGAATAATAGAGGTGTAAAAAATAGTTGTAAATATGACGATCTTGAACTAGTAGATACTATATACAAGCTAACATTTTTAGTAGGAATGCTCTTTTCGAAAATTATCAACTGCTTTTAATCAAATGCCATAAGTGCAGAATCGAATATTTAAAATCCTGCTGCAACTCCTAGAACTTTTAACTGATCCCCCCCAGCAAAATAGTTCTTTCTGTAATAACATGAGCTTATGCCAATAGATACACATAGATTACTTGTTGAACAGAAATTAACATCAACTTTAATTTTAAGAAATTTCAATGTGAAATTCTCACACAAAAAATGAATTAGGAGCAAATAGAAATATAATGCTAAATCTATTGGATTCGATAAAATTTCATTAGTTCATTTTTCTTGCCCGCATTTTGATTCTTTACAATTTGATTACGAGAAAAGTTTCACGTTTTCCCCCAAAGCGCTTGATACAATAGATATAGCAATTTATTTGTTTAATAAGAACCAGATCATGTAAGTCGCAGATCCTACTTATCTCGACCCATCAAATTTTTAATAATAAATGACTCCTTACAAGTGAGCAATAACACCATCCTACACCTGAAAAAACAAACTGTAGGTTTTATATGGGAAAATTAAGATAACATTTATGTTAACACTAAAGTATTTAATATAAATGATTGAAAATGCAGTTCTTATACAATTATTAGTACATAATCACATTGCATAACAAAACAATATCTAAAGATGTACAGTAGATGTGGACAATGGCGTAAATTGTATAGAGCAATAAGCACTTTCTTTTGGTCCATACAAAACAAAACATGACACCAGTTCAACCATGATTAAGAGGAAAAATTGAAGACGATAAAGAAAATGCTTCGAGATTTCAAATTCATATTAAGTTCGAGTAACTCAACTTTATTACTGACATAAATATATAAAGTACATTCCAAAATTGATCATATTTATGTTAATAATATACAATTGTCGTTGCTAACGCAGAAATATTGTATGAAAACAACTCAGTTACACTGTAACTAGTCACCTCTGCAACTGAAAAGTGATAACATAATATTAACGTAGCTTAATATGATTATTCAAGATCTGGAATAGGCTCATCGTCCGAATCCGCTCCCTCATCGTTCAAATCGTCGAAGTTTGGTTGTCCTCCACCACCACCTAAACCGCCCATTTGTTTCATCATTTCCTCAAAATCGCCGCCTCCCATGCCGTCGACACCTTCGTCGCCGGAATCATCCTCATCGCGCCACTTATTGAAGTCACATTTCAGCCAGTGATGCTTCTTTTTGTCTGACGTGAGTGAAGGCCAATATGGTTCGGAGGAGACTGCTTTTTCTAAGATGAATTCAATGTATCTAGCTCGGTTAAACGTTTTACTTTTTTCTACGTCAATTTCTCTATACAAGGGAATAGTTACTTCGTACAATTTCTTCTCCACCCCGCCGACACCTTTGAAGTATATGGAATCCTTATTTACTCTAAAATAGCGAAACGATAAAGTAATGGTATATTAAGGTAGCCAATTTAACGTACTTTATTTCGGGATCTTTTGTATCTTCTAAATTTATTGTTAAAAATACGACCGTCGATCTTTGTGCCCACATTACTGGAGGTGGAAGTGCTCTGAAATTGAGGTTAGAACAATTTAAAATTCATTTTCCTGATAGAATACGCCAAAAATGGATTAAGTATTGTTTTTATTTTCATTAGGAACCGCCGGTTTAATACCGAAGGAGAAATAATACAAAAATTCATGTTTGTTCTAGAATTTTCCAAGATCGATTTGCACATTAATGTTTTGTAGTAAACATGGCCGGATGTAACCCTAAATTTTCCTATTCAAAATTTATGACATTTTACATATATACATGTTTTACAATAAAGTAATGCTTAGTAAACAATGTAATAGAGTATTTAACTTACGTTTGATCAGTCATTTTTGGTTTTATTAATAAATTATTACAATTTATTCGACTTAGAAACGAAGCTCGATGAGAAGAGAGACTATTCCGAAGGTTAACGATTGTAATCGATGGCCATATATTCGCGCGAAAAATTGATTTTTTGAAATGCGCCTGGAAAGAAGAATTATTATTTTGTAGTTTTCCACCGAACTTATTTATTAAACTTCAAAAATAACAGTCTATTGTAACGAATGTTTTTCAAAGTTTACTTGATTTAAGCGAGCGACAAAGAATTTTTAAAGATCGGATTTGTTATCCAGCCAGTAGCGTACTGAAAATCCAAATGCCTGCATCAGTGGCGCACTACCAAGGTCCCATGCTTCGAGTTTCATGGTCTAAGCATTGTATATGTATTTCTAAGGTCCCACCACTGTAGTTTAAAGTTCATATTTTTTCAAGGTTTAAAACTAAACGTTTCATACTTAGGTTTCATACGAGACGTTGACATTATTTAAATTAAGAAAACAAACTACCTGTAGAAGCAGAAGTCATTTAATCGTTTGCGTATTGTCAGTTGCCTATGCATATGGATGTTCTCGTTTTCACTGATAAAATCCAGCGTCTTTCTTTATACAGAAATCAATGAATTTGTAACTATCACCGAAGAGTTATGGTTACTCTTTGCTATCACCATTGATTATACACATGTATAATCACTGCTACCACTATCAGAAGGGTGGGTTATATGGAGAGAATTGTGATGGTTTTATATTAGTTTAAAATGTAAAACGGAGATTGCATGTAGAGTCTACACCGTCAAAAAAAGTGAGTAATAGTGAGTGTGGACTTGTGGATTGCGTTCACAATTTCCATAACGTTCTAGAGTTTTTGATTTCGACATTTTAGTAATAAAAAATTAACTCTGAAAATATGGAGGCAAACCTCAAGAAGCTCCCATTGCGCAAAAGGGAACTTTCCGAAAAGATCATCAATAGTTCCTAACAAAGAGTGTTACTCTTTGGTTCCTAATGAGATATTGAGTTCACCGTAAAATCATTGCAAAAGCCCCGCCAAATGTTCAGAAATAAAAACTTCCTATAGTAGTCCCTATATATTGACTATACCTATAGTTTACTAAATTCACATTTCACAGTAAAATCTTATAATTAATAGTGATATAACTTGTGTAGAGTACCTAATCCAGAACTGTGGCCAGAACTCCATAATTCCACAAAAAATGTTCTCAACTATTGTATATTTCTTATGGAAATATTCAAGAAAACGCGTGAAATATTAAATATCATGAACTTTTTAGCGCGCTTTTTATGAATTAAAAATATGTAATATTGTTTGCGTTTTGTCTGTCCGTCCGTCCGTCGGTCCGGACCCACTTCTATCGTTTTGAACTACTTCTAGGGGAATGGTCCTAGACTCCTGGAGTTTTTTGCAGTAGGTAGCCTATACCTTAAAGGTGTGCCAGACGGCCATCAAATTTCGCTATCTAAAAGGGGCCCCCCCCTTAGGAAATGGGGGGGGGGGAACACATGTTCTACCTTTCATGGTATTCTAATGAAAGGTCTCATTGAAATAAATTGGTGTGTACAAACTATTACTTTCCCGGGCGACTCTTTTTCGAGATCAGTGAGCGACGGGGCCTGAGGGGCGGAGGGGTTAAGAATTAATTTTATCTCTCATTGTATTCTAATTAAAGGTCTCAACGAAAGGAACCGTTTTCTACCAATTACTGCCCTTCTTTCTGTCCTCTTATCAAAGTACGGGGTGGAGCGGGAGTGGAATTAGTTTTATCCTTCATGGTACTCTAATGAAAGGTCTCAACGAAAGGAATTAATTTCTACCACCCATAGCCCTCCTCCTCGACCTCTTATCGTGATCGGGTATATTCCTTTATACTTATACCTCAAGAACGGATTGTTGGAAGAGGGTACTCACAAAGGGCGATTGAGACGTCTGCAAGAAATATATCCATTGGTGATGTCAAAACAAAAGCTATTTCGGTTTAAAAAATGCGCTTTATCTGCACAAGAGTTGTGCATAATGCATACTTGTTTGTATTTGAGTGTGAAATGCAAAATCTGATTATAAAAAATTTCAGTGCCTTTGAAAGGCCATGCGACACTTTAACCATAACTTTAAAATTGCACCCAAAAGACAATCGAGAAAATTCTGGACCATTAATATAAAGGGAAGTCTGGATCAGGTAAACATGAGGTAAACAAGTTAGTTGACAGTTGACAAGCGACAAAGTGGAGGATGAAATAAAAAGTAGCATTATTAGAAATAAGTTTTGTTCGCAATGTCCAACCTACTGGAGGGCAATTATCCATGTATAGTTTAATTATTAGTATCATTAGTTTCCATCCAAAACGTTATTAGACAAATTCTCCGGATTTTTGAGGACTCGGCTCGAACCAAAAATTCTAATCAGAAACAGCCCCGAATATTTCTTTAACACTTGAAATACAAAGAATATTCTTGAGGTATGAAGAATTAATCATGAGTCGAGGAGGGCTGTGGTTGGTAGAAGGTAATTCCTTTCGTTAACACATTCATTATATCCGATTATTCTTTTGCGGAGCATCGTTGATACCATTAAAGAAATTACATTGGGTTTTAGGAACAAGTACAACACCTAGTCACCTGTCAACGCACGAGGTTTAAGGCGACAGAAGTGTTCGAAGTATTATTATTTATTTTCATAACTAAATTCTCCATCTTTACGTGAGCGATCAAAAGCGAGCAAGCGAAGCGGGCGGCACGAGCGGTGCGAGCAGCCAGAGCGTCCTCCCGTCCTACGTGAGTGATGAGAGCGAGCGAGCGAAGCGTACGACGCGAGAGGCGCGAGTGATGCGTGCGACCAATATATAATTAAGCGACACGTACTGACTTTTTTGAAACTTTGAATCACTCCCACCTTTTAAGCAATTTTTCTTCAAATTTGAAATTGTTATTCCTTTTTCTTATTTTTTTTAATTTGCTTAATAAAGAAACATTATTATTATTATAATTCCACCTTATAACCCAACCATTTACTAAGCTATTTCGATTTAAAAAATTGCGCTTTATCTGCACAAGAGTGGTGCACAAAAACCTTATTTTTTTACTGTTTTTAAATAGTAGGCCATAGATTCATGGAGATTTTGTTTTTTTTATTGGCTTATCTTAGAAACGTGGCATTTCAAAATTTTGAAAAATATGGTATAGGTACCTAATATCCAGGGTGTCCCATGACTCGTTGGACATAGCTTAACATCATATTCCTTGGTCAATTATACGTCGAAATTTCCTAATATACTTTGTCTAAAATTCAATATTTAGTTGAAATCAATCTAGTATGCTATGTAATTGTTTTGTCATATTGTTATAGTGATATTATTTATTCTGTCACTAGTTCCACTCCCCCCCGTTCCCCCTCTAGCCTGTACTTTGATAAGAGGACAGAAAGAAGGGCAGTAGTTTGTAGAAAACTGTTCCTTTCGTTGAGACCTTTAATTAGAATACAATGAGAGATAAAATTAATTTTTACCCCCCCCCCCCTCCCTCAGGCCCCGTCGCTCACTGATCTCGAAAAAGAGTCGCACGGGAAAGTTATAGTTTGTACAAACCAATTTATTTCGATGAGACCTTTCATTAGAATACCGTGAAGGATAGAACATGTGCTTCCCCCCCACCCCCATTTTCTAAACTTTAACTTGGCACCACTAAAGACATGCGTATGCAAAATTTGAGACCAATTGGTTGTCGTATCTAAAAGTTATGCACGTTTTACTTTCAAAAACAGCATCTCAGGAAATAATTCGTGGGGGAGCTCCCCTTTTGGACAGCGAAATTTGATGGCCGTCTGGCACACCTTCAAGGTATAGGCTACCTACTGCAAAAAATTCCAGGACTCTAGGAGCATTCCCCTAGAAGTAGTTCAAAACGGTAGAAGTGGGTCCGGACGGACGGACGGACAACACGCAAACAATAGCACATTTTTTTTATCTTTAAAAAATGCGCTAAAAATCAATAAGGAACATCGCAGTGCAAATTTTTACGTACTGAAGCTTTCTTCTACTTGTGATAATCTAACAAACTGTTTCCAAATTTTTGATCAAACGCTTTAACCCCGAGCAGTTGTATCAATAAAATGGTGGTTCGCTCGTAACTTTAAAATACAAAGATACACCAGAAAAGATAACGTTCCGAGAGATTTTGCATCATTTAAAATTCAAGGAAGTTTCGTGTTATCGTCAGCCAGATTCCAATGTGCACGATCCGTCACCTACTTTCCTAATTCTTGGTCACTGCAGTATTGTATCCAACCCAATTCGGTATGAATATTGTCACTTGCAAAAGGCCTTTTTTCACTTATAATTGCACAAGAGGTTTGTATTTTACCGAGTAAATTTGGGTTGTTTAGGTAATGAAAATCTGTTGCCTAGCAATTAGACGAGAAAAACTGTCAACTAATAAAAATGCGACACCGCAGGTGGAGCATTTTTAGGTTGACAGTTTTTCGAGTCCAATTGCTAAAAGGAAACAGATTTGAATTGCCACAACCCAAATTTACTCGGTTTAAATACAAACCTCGAGTGTAATTCGGCAGGACAATTTAACGAACAAGAAATTCACCAAACTAATCAATTATTGACAGACGTCAAACTAGTCATATGGGAAAGGATAATGCGATAATTGGTTCGAAAATGAATAAGTGAAAAAACCACTAGTGCATTTGTCGCTGGAAAAGTTGCAGGTAACTTTTGCCGCTGTCAAAGTGACAATTACACTGCGGCTTATGTGATTTTTTATACATGAGTTGAATTGTCATTGTAAAATTAAAGGTTTCGAATTTTTAAGAAAAAACGTCATCGTAATTTTAAATTTGATTGGTGTTTAAAAGTTAATTAAGAAATTTTGTGGTTTTAAATTCTTAAAGAGCTAAACCTATTGGTAGCTCAAGCCGTTTTGTCTTGCATGTATTTTTTTACCGTTTATGAACCTACAAAAACTGCATTTTTTTAAAAGGAGTTGAGTTTTGGCTAAAAAGTTATTTCGTTAATGGAAAAAATCATACATCAGAAAAAGAAGTGTGAAGTTGAATCTGCACGATTGCATGAAAGCACATCGAGACGCAAATCTGTCACCAAGAGAAAAGTATCCGGTTTTATGCTAGTGATTGATAATGATTAAGGTGTAACGTCCTTGGGTATACATTAAAATCTCTATATATAAAAATGAACCCCTGTTTCTTCTGGTCACGCAATAACTTTAGAACGGCTGTACCGATTTCATTCATCTTTTTTTGAAAGTTTTCTAATACTGTGTAGAAGGTTCTTATGGCAAGAAAAACTAAGAAAATCGCGCAGAAAATTGGAAAATTGGAGAAAACTTAACGAATATTTAAACATCGCGCGTTTGACGGTGCGGCAGCAATTGTTTTAACAGCTACATCGATCGGCATATATCCGTCAAACAATTAATTTATTCATATCATAGTGTGCTGTCAATTCGATCGGATAGTTTATCCAGATTTCAGTGAGTTTTTTTAGAAGGTTCGAGGTTATTTCACCGCAATCACGCCTTTTGTATTAAAAATTTGATATACCTAATATCCATTTTTGGTAAGTGTTAAGAGACTAAACACGATATATACATAGTTATACAGAAACAGTAAGGGAAACAATTTCTATTTTCAGTTGAATTTTGGGTTTTTTCAAGATGCTATACTAATTAGACGTACTTACCAACATGGTACAAACTTAGGTCGCAGAATTTGTAATCCTACAAGTCAAACATATATACGAGTAAGTCACACTGACGAGCAAAGCGAAGCGCGAAACGAAGTTAACGGAATGGATATGAACAACCCAGAAATGTTCCCTTTAATCCCTATTGAGCTGCATTTAATTGTAGCGTAGCAATCGATTACAGTTTACAGTAAATCGTTGCTATTAGACCAAAGAACTTTGTGTGTCCACATTGCAAGGCTTTTAAGAACGGTCTAGGACACTTCATTGCCGCCACTTCATTGCCGCCATTTCTAGACCGCCACATCATTGCCGAGCCAACTCTCTGCAGACCCATCTCATTGCCGACCACATCATTGCCGTGCCAACTCATAGCCAGTAAGAATTGGTTATAGAATGAAATTTGAGACCGGTTGTGCAGTCCTGTTCTAGCAGAATGGGACGTTTCAGCGCCGCCGGTTCAACGCCGCCGTTTCAGCGCCTGACCCGGTTCACCACCGGCCGATTCATCGCCGGCCAGTTCATCGCCAGTTACATGAAATCGGCAGTTATCGACTTATCGTCGTGTATGTATTAATATTGTAGCGCACTGGATAAAAGTTTTTATTGCTCTAGATACAGCCAGTTAATTTGCCAAGAAACACTCTGGAGAGCGGGAAGGATGACTTAAAAGAGAGAATTAGCCCCTTGCATACAAGTAATTTGCCCCTTGTTTCACCCACAGCAGAAAAGGTCGAGATTTCGAGGTTTTTGCGAGGGGGTGGTCACGACTTATTTTAGGGGAATTGACTTTGTAAACAATAAACGCGAATTTACCGCGGAAACCATTACCTATTGGATTCTTTTCTTATTACCTAAGATTATGTGCCTTCACCTAAACCAGGACTGGTCTCAAATTTCATTCTATAACCAATTCTTACTGGCTATGCAGAGTTGGCACGGCAATGATATGGTCGGCAATTAGTTGGATCGGCAATGAGATGGGTCTGCAAAGAGTTGGCACGGCAATGAAGTGGCGGTCTAGAAATGGCGGCAATGAAGTGGCGGCAATGAAATGACCCATTCCGTTTTAAGAAGCCCCGGGATTATGTTGCCCCAGTGGCCAAGTGAATTTGACGCCATTGGGACCGCCACCAGAGTCAGAGGTTTCCGGAAATGGGCCAGATTCTATACATTTTTTTACTCATATCCAGAAATACAATAATTCCTTTCAAATTACGGCATTTGGCGCAACAAAAAAAGGTATGTTGCTAGCTCTGAATCGCCAAAAGCAACTAGAAGTGAGGGCGTTTATTTTTTTATTATTTTGGGGAGAGATGGGGAGATCTTGGGGCACGTGTCAAAATCTCTTTTCCGGCTAAACGGCTGAACCGATTTAAACCAAATTTGCTACACATATTCGTAGACATAGAAGGGCAGAATCGCGATTGCGCAGGTGTAGCGGGCGATACTTGTGCTACCCACAGCAAATTGTTTGAAATAATTTTTTGTTATTATTTATTCCAGTTCGAATTGAATAAGGTATTCATAGCTAAGAAAGAGGACAACGTCCGTCGGTTATATAAATGTAAGAAATTAAGCTAGTAGCAAAAAGTAAATGGAAAACAACAAAAGAGTTGTTATGTCAACTACTGATACAGTTGCTATTATAGATGTAGGTAATAATCGCAACTGGAATTATTATGCTAAATAACGCTGTGTACAATTTGGAGGAACGGTTGGTAGTCGTATGTACATCAGCAAAATGGACATTTGCGTTAACCACTGGTGGACATAAGAATTCCCATTATTTAAGAAACCGATTTCATTTCACATTCTGTTGTTAACTTAGTTTGTTAAAAATACATAACAATCTGAAATATATACCTGGATAACCTTGTCCTTAAAAAACCTTTGCAGCCGACAGACCGCCCGACCGACTAAAACCAAAGTGAATCGAGCGCTCCTTTTTTCTAACCAAAAGGCGGTACGAAGTTCGCCGGGACTGCTAGTTTTGAATAAATTGAATTTGATTTTAACTATAACTACTACATTCTCTGTTGAAATAATTTTATTTGTTGGCAATAAATTTTTGTAAGACTTGACTAAACAAAATTATTCCTTTTATACCGATAATAATTAGCCTTAATCCCAAAATTTGTGCCGCCAATGTCCATTGCAGTGCAACATGTTACTAGAACAAACCAATAGGCAAATTTCTTTTAATTAAGTACATTGGGGTGATAATTCGATGGACTTAACTGCAAAAACGACTTAATACAATGTGGCGAAGCACCGTTCTGTTAAAGTAAAAGACTCCTCGATTATAACTGCATAAAATAAACATAAGCATAACAATGTAGTAATAAAATTAGTCATCTTAATTATCAAATAAGTTATCATTTTCAGGATTACACAATATTTTCCGTATGCTTTCAGATAGTGGGGGCGAGATTTTAAATGTTTAAAAAAATTATTTGCAGTTCACCAGCGCGACGGATTTGGACAATTAACGGAAGTACTTTGTCTAATAAAATATAAATAAGTTCTACTGGTTGGTACGGTATTAGCTAAAAATAACATTAAACGGTCCCGAGTCCGTTAAAGCATTGATAAGAGGCTAAGTAATTGCGAGCTGGTTTGAAAATTAAATAATAAACAAAATCGCCAATAGGAAGAGAGTATAAACGCACGTGTTACTATCAAACCGACTAGAAAGTTTTCATTTGTGTCAGGTAAATTGTTTAACAAGTGGTTTTTTCTCAGTTGTTTATGTGCTTTTAAAGAGTCTGTGTGTCCGTCGCTCGTTCCGTTTTAATTACATGTAATTTTTTTAATCGTAATCTGTTTGTGTTAAACGCGTGGCAGCTTCGAAGATTAAAAGTACGAAAAATTGATGCATCTCATTAAGCAATTTAGTGCGGCGCGCGCTGTGACCGTTTTTAAACATTTTTATGATTTAATTTATCAGTGCTCCTTGTATAACGGGCAGTGTTAACAATTCTATTTTTTTTAACATTTTACCTTTTACGGCTACTTAAATGAAAACAAGTTTAAAACTAATATGATTTTAGTGTAATTGTGCTACCATTATTTTAAATTGGGCGATTTCGATTTATACAATGTCTATCTTCAAAGATAATAGTTGGGTAAGTTACTGCATCATATTTTTTGAAAAACGTGTCGAAGTGAAACTTAATTATGCTTTAACCTACTAACCATTAGGATGTAGATTCAATTTAGGTACCTAAGGCGGATGGTGTTTCACCGACAGGTTTTTTAAATTTCTTCCATCTCGTATGTGCCGCATTTATCCAATTTTTCAATTCTTTATATCCGCCGTTTTATAACGGCACAACTGATTCGCAACGGAAATATTAATCTGGCTAAACGATACTGATACCATAATAGTAAGAGTAACCTTCATGCAACACACGCAGTGAATAAATCCAGTTATGTTGAGGTAAAACCAACAATTATTTAACCATTTTTCACGTACATAGAGGTGTAGGTAAGTAGTGATAAGGTTCGGGTACCTTTTTTTTTAAAATGTGTATACTGTTAATTTATTAAAACTATCTCACTTGACGATTTTTGTATTTACTGTCGATATCTATTACAATTAGGAGGTAGGTACGTTTTGAAAATACAAGTTTCCTTTACGTGGACTACTATAAACTTGTTTAATACAAAAACAACAATTCGAGGATATAATGAAATAAACCATTTTTAGGCTGCAAAAGGAAAAGAGTCATTCAAAACTTGAGCATTATGTTCAAACACGTGTAATGTAATTAGTGGCAAATTGCAATTGATTTACGTGGTCTAAGAATATGAATGACTGGTTTAGAAAACATGACAAATAACCAATTTGTCATGCCTAAACAGGAGCTACCTATATTCAATGGTGCAAGAAACCACATTGACACTAGCCAGTTTCGGTAGCGCGGTTTCCCATTGGTTTGTATATGACAGACGGCATTTTCTAAGAACCCAAATAGCACGTGGGTAACTAATTAATCACAAGTGACTACCGTGCGCAAAGTTTTCCTGCACTTGCTTTGCTACCCGATTACCGATTAGTATAATAGGTACCTACTCCGAAAATTTAAATACCCACATAGCCCATTTTTGAAATTTAAAATACTGTCACAGTCATCGCCTTACAATCGCCGCAATCCAAGAAACCCTTCCACCATCCCATTCAGTCGCTATCAAAATATGGTCCCAGATGATGTGACAGTCTGTAATGGGCTGGTTACACTTACAGGAGCTGAACACCCTCTTAAAACAAGTAGGTATTTTGGGTGGAATATAATGGTAATGAATCACTATTTTACATAGTTCTACGTTTCCTCAAAGATCTTAATTTTTTATTAGATTGGATGTATGATTGAAAAATTGTAGTGCGTTGCGTGTTTGGCCGTTGATAAATGTCGTTTGCCACCATGGACGTCAAAGGCTGGGTCTACGGGAAACCCCGAGCTATAGTGTGCAAAAAATGCGGGCCGTTTCCGTTGTGAGACAGGCGAGCACGAGCTACGCCGAGCTCGCCTTTGGTTCGCTGGGCATTATTGTATGAACTTCGCATTTTGTAACGGGAGTCATCAAAATTCGGGCGGGCGGTTTATGCCGATCTGGCCTTCGGTTCGCTCGGGATTGGCATGAATTCTGTGTTTTGTACCAAAAAATCGGCAGGTGGAATTTTATTTCAGAGATGGTTACCTATGCCATTGGAAATGTGATTAGATACCTTTAAACCTATCTTTAACTATGAGACCCCCAGTGCCGTATTTATATAAGGGGCAAACGTGGGCAATTGCCCACAGCGGCAAAATTGTAAGGGCGGCAAATTTGGAGGAAAACAGAAAAATTAAAATGCGTTCAAATTTTTTAGGTAAACTGTGAATCGGTAAATGAAATGAAGCAAAAATAAAATCTGTTAGTACATTCATTGCATTGCAAATATAGCCAATGAATGCCTTACTTTTCCCACCTTGTAATAATGGTGATATAGTGATATGTCAAGGGCGGCAAAAAATGTTTGCCCACAGCGGCAGAAACCCTAAGTCCGGCACTGGAGACCCCACAAAAAGGCTTATAATTACTGCTTTCCATTTGAGAGCGTGAAGCTCTGGTGCAGTTCGTTCGGAGCAACTCATTTTCCAAGTTGTTCATTTTTAACACATTTGAATTGACATTCACAGTACGTAAATAACCACGAAAGTGTTTCAGGGCCCAGGCAAATAGTGGTGCATGAGGGGACAAGGGAAATCCAATTTTGGGCACGTCAGAGCTCAAAGCTTTCTTAAAAGGAACATAGGGCATCGTGCACAGTACAGCTTAGAGCTCCTCTTTCACTCAAATGGAAAGCAGTAAATAATTACATTCTCTCGTAGTAAATATAAACATTCAGAAGAAATCGAGGTTATACCTTATGTCAGAACCATTTAGAACTACTTCATATAGGCACTGCTACCAACCAAAGTCCCTGCTATCCAGCAACACCCTTCACAATAACACGAAAGTTTCCGGAATAGCATGATTAGCTCGTTGTGAATTCTAGTAGCGTTATCAAAGAGTACTACCCATACTCTTTGGCGATATTAACAAATAATTTTTAAGAAACCAATCGATATTTTAGAAATCGCTACCATACCCCATTCGGACCCTATTTCACTTTTGTTCTTACATAATCCAAAAGCAGAGTTGTTAGGAATAAAATTGAAGAATGTAAATACTAAATTATAACAGTTACGCGCATATGTAAAAAGTTTTTTTTGGTTTCAAGTTCATACAGCGTTACATAACGTTAATGAGCTTTTTACAGTAGGAGATTCGTGAAAGCATAACTGCCGTATGTATAAAATTACAGCCGATTACGTATGACTTGCGAATGAAAAAGTTTGTAAGTAAATCGCGAGGTAAATCGTTGGAGCTATATATGCGTATGTACATCGGTTCTATATTAAAGTAAGTAGTTTCGCCCCGATGCCCCAACAAAAATTTGCGCCCTTATTTTACAAACAACTAAAGGCTATCTGTAGTAGTTTTTGACTCCATTTAGTGCTCCGCTAAAAAATCCCTATATAAATTTATTAAAACCATTGTGATTCAAAAAAGATTCTAGAAAGATTGACACAAATTTTCGAACACTATCCAAAGATTTTAAGAAGTTTATATCACTTGCAGATTTCCGAAGAATTCAAATAATTAATATTCGTGAAAACATCGAAGACATCAGTTATTTTCTAAATGGTTGAATATATTACATTAAAAAATACCTCTCATATACCAAAATACTCACTTTTTATAATGTAGGGTGATATATACTCTTAAAAGAACAGTTCCTAAAGAAGCTATAGATTCGGTTGCATAATAAAAATAAATCCTTTTATAATTAGCCATGTCGAAATTTTAAAATCTTAGTTTCTAAGGCGTTGACATATTTTTGTACCTAAATGAGAGCAGCTTCGCAAACTGAAAATTAAGTAATTGAAGTTCATTAATACACTCGCACTCCTGGAGCGTGGATGCGGTTAATTACCGAAGTTACTTCATGCGTTAAATTCCGTACTTGTCTATACGCATATTAGATTATTTATACCTACGTAAAATTTCTTCGAATTGACTGTTGGTTCTGCCAAAAAAAGAATTTGCATTTGCATCTCCAAATGCCGTTCTGTCGCTCTTCTTCCTTTTTCTTTTCGGCAAAACCGTCGCTAGAAAATTCGAAACTGAACCACAAATTTGTTTGCGCCTTGGAACCCCCCCCTTACGTAACACTAACAATAGCGGAACTCAGACGCGCGTAATTAAAATAGATTTTCACGGTAAATTCAGCTAATTAACGTCAGTGTTTCTCATCTATCGTAGTCAAATTTGTACACAGGTAATACTTTGCAATACAATTAACTATCACTGATGAATTACGTAACATTGAGTATTCATTTGCAACGGCGAGATCAATGCGAGTCCGAATTCAGAATCACCATTTTCTTTTCCATTCCATGAGACCTAGTCGGAGATGATCTAGTTTTCTAAGGTTGGACGACACAAAGGGTAGTTTTAGTTGCTGGATAGCTAAGGTAAGGTTACTTTTTCTACTTTTGGGTCGGAATTTTGTCGTCGTGCTCGTAAAGAGGAAACGTTCCTTAGATTCGGTCGATTCATTTTTAACCGGTATGAAAATGTCCACTGTATAAAATATTCATTTCCAATAGTTTAATATTGGAACTGGTATTTCCCTCACTTCACTATTGCAGTGCTCGCAATTTAAATACATAATCGTTAAAGGAAATTGATGTATTTAGTCAAGAGTGAAAGATACCTCGAAAGCACTAATTAACAAAAGATTTCCCGTGGGAAATTTAGGTTTATTTACGTTTAGAAATATCCTAAAATGTTTCAACAAGTTCTTGAATTTAATAAACAAATGCCTGGATACCATTTCGCTGATTTATCTGTACATAGTACATACCAATGGAAAACACTAAGGATGGAGCGATAGAAAAACGGCACAATCGTCACGTAAGCTTTATCTTTGTTTTAGAAGTTTAACAGGAAATTAAAGATTGCTTATGTTTTAATTACGGTTGTTTGTTAGTTTCACTATGTTATTATCTCGTCTGTTTGTGTTTAATAATAGTTCCACCTAAACGGTCACTGCTTTGGTTAAGTTCAAACAACCTATCTCATAAACTGTAAACGATCCACGATGGTTTGAAATTTTTGAAGACTCAATGAGCATAAGATGATTGTCTGCACTGGCTATACTTTGATATGACTCATCGATGTATATCGTAATAATAAGCTTACTGTTCACTGCGCGTTTTACAGTCAGACACATATGTACTACAACTTGTTAGAAAAGGATGCCAATTCCCAACTCTAGTTTGCTATGCAATTCATATTGCCGGTCCAAATTGTACATCTCGCATTTGCATTCGTTTTTGGTTTTGACATTTCGCGTGTTCATGATTATCATGGATTATTTGTCTTAATGTACCATGGATTAGTCCATATTTACTATCAAAATAAAACGATTTGAGGTTGTCCGGGTTGTCCAGCCATTAGCCGTATCTGTTTTTGACTCAACTTCAGATAGCGATACCGATACATACCGATACCGAATAACTCGTATTTATGGTTTGCACGATACAATCGTGCTTCTCGTATATCTGACTATATTGATAGAAAACAATCTCAGAGCCCCGATTACTTTACAGCTCATGTGCACTAAGCTTTATATTACAATCAGCGCGCAGACATAACGAGTATAACATTTACATTTCTTCTACTTTCATAATTAATAATCGCCTTTGAAAACGGGGCATGACGTTTTACATCCACAATTTGACAGATTACAGTGGAGACATCTACCGGTGCGCATTATACAAAACGCCGATCAACAGTCTACTGAGGTCGCCTGAATATTGAACCGTTTGATTTTAAATGAGTCATACCCAAGTGTAGGTGGTTCATAGTATACCTTGATGATACTGTCACAATAATTACACAGCTTTCCCATACTCCATGCATTGCATTTAATATACCTACTAACCTACAGTTGTATTTATTTGTATTGGGCCAACAAAATTCGAAAATCTGAACCCATTAGGAAGTTATCGTGTAACCATAACCACAAGAAACGGGCGGACTGACATCTTAAAGTATGATTTCATAATAGTATATTGGAAGACAAGTGTTACAATGTGACCTATTGTAATACGACTATCTTGTGGCACGAGTGGCGTAGCGAAGCGGAGCCACGAGTGTCCACAAGATAGGAGTATTACAATAAAGCATTGTAACACGTGTTTTTCATACTATTTGTTCTATTTCGGGGCTTTAATTTAATTAAAAAGTAATTATCAAAAACTACAAGAAACTTTAGAATTAATATGTCTTAAGTTGGCAACACCATTTACGTTGACAAATTTTAAGTTGGCAGCGTAGATAAACACAACACTGATATTTGGAAACTTTAAATTCCGTGAATGTGTAATTTTTTATTCGTAGATAAATTTATTTATGGTGGATGTGTAAACTGCTGATTTGGAATGTATTAAGTTCTTCGTGTACCAAAAATCAAGGAAAACACATAAATTTTACGTACGTAATTTGATTTCACATCTGATGATTTGACGTTGACGTCTTGGCGAACTGCCAACTTAGAGATGAAAAGTTACCAAAAACAATGTTACAATGGAACTCATTGAAACACTGTTTTTGCCGAAAACAGTTGCACAAAATTCTCATTGTAACACCGAAATAGAAAAAAAAACTTGCCATTTAAATGTAGAGTTATTTGATTGGGAATGGTATAAATGCAAAATCAGAATCATGTCGCCTCAATTCTTTCCACTACGACTATAGTAACCAATATTTCTAGGAACTAGGAAATACTGAATGTTTTCTATTTACATAATCATATGTCCAAATAGGTGTATAAAGCTGCGGAGGTGACAAAATACAAAAAAAGCATCAAATATACCTCACAAACAATGCGATTAAATAACAATTTAGTGAAAATGAAAGAAGGAAGTTTTATTTCAGATAGTAAATGAAAGATAAAAATGAGCCTCTTACAGTGAATTGCAATATCGAATTATTATACTCGACAATAGCGATTCGCTTCAATTCCCTCTGGAAATAATTTACCTAATCACCTCGGACGCCATAATGCCCGCAGGTAAAACTCAGTAGACCGCCAAACAGTAAACAAAAATTCATGCCCTCGAGCAAACCTCAATATTAATTATTACGCATTAAAAATATATAATTACCCCCAATAATTATTCAGTAGGTAACTTATAAATTAATGCATAATTTTGTGTACAAATTTATACAGAGCGTTAAAATAGCATAGGTTATAAATTAAATGGTTTCATTTTTTGAGCCACCCACACTAACTTTGTCTTCTTCTCGGGTTCGACTCAAAATTATTCATTTATACAATGGGGCACCTGGCACTATTGTGTAGTGAATATATACGCAGATATTCGGGCATGTCCCAGTTCCGAGGATGTCCTCGTCAATATTTGAGTGTAGCTGACATTATCATGTGTAACTTATTGATGTTATTGAGTCACTACGTACACCCCTATATACAGGGTATAAAATTGTGTCAAAAAATGGACGATAGAGGAGAATAAAATATATACACGTGTCAAAATTTGATTCTTCGTTAATTTTTTTCTCAGCATTCAAAACGCAACAGTGTACAATTACCGCCTGTTCGGAATAATTTACTGGCAGATTTTTTAAAATTCCACCAAACGCATTAATAACGACCTCCTAGCAAGTTCATATGTTTGCCGTGCCCGTCTGTTGATTAGCACGATATCTCGAAAACGAATGAACCGATTACAATGAAATTTTGCAGGCGGATTCTTTATCAAATTTGTAGATCGGAGTTTGTGAATTGGTAATGTAGGTCGAAAAATAAGGAAGGCCCTTTTGACATCTCCGAATTCAAAATGAACATATCTTTAGCCATATCATACGCAATGCAATGCCACAAGCTATACAGTCATACACAGGAGCGCGTTTGCTATATTTGTTTAACTTATTCCATTAAATAATTTATCGGCCGTTTGATGGACAGATCCTGAGGTGCGAGACGGTAATTCCGAATGTTTATAAAATTCTTTTTTACTTTTAATAGTTTTAATTGTTTTCTTTATAAGATCTGTTTAAGTGTGTCACGTCCCTGAGGATTAATATTGTCATAGTTAATTATTTAAAACCGTAAACTTCACTAAGTTAGTCACCTACTTGTCAATGAGTAAATAATTTGTTATTTTAATTGAAATAAATTTTAGTTAACGGCTTTGAAGAACTTTTTGCATTTATCTGATGTATGCAAAGTTAGTCATATCGAATGCTAATTATTAAGCGACTCGCGATTTTGGTGCATAGGAGTGAGTTTTTGCATCCTCTAATGGGAAACAGTAGGTACATGTTAGGGGAAAGAAGGTAAATTCTGCGCACTTAAAAGCAAACTGTGCATCTGGGATGCAAAACCTTTGACCGTATTATGCATTGATATGTGATCTCAAATATGGATCTCTCATTTCGCTTAAATAAAATTTTGAGGAAACAATTAACAACGCAATTTATGGTTTGCGCATCATTGCAGAGAAGTTACACGGTTTGGAGAACCTACAGAGGGAACATAAAGCTCATAACCACATCATATTTAACCAAATTTAACACATTTCCCTCTTTTGTCCCAACTACCATTCCACTTCCTAATTCTTTAGTTAAAATACACAAAACCTGCATTGCCACCTGTTCACAAACGAATTAACTTTTAGCGGTAGCGCTTATCGTAACTCTTATCTAAGACCGGATAAAAACATGAGATAAACTTTTTAAATATTACGCAAATAATTTCGAGATATTTCTTATCTAATAACACGTATTTATTACTATTAAATAAACAAATTATAATGGGGCTATAAACAAAAATTAGACATCGTCCAAACTGTGTAAATTAATTATAATTAATAAAATCGAAAAATTTTAAGACTCTAAGTGAATGTTCTGTTACACTATACATATTCATATTTAAAAAAAACACTGTTGCACTTTCATGGCCACGCATGCGCAAATCGAATGTCTCATAGTTCATTGTATATTATTGTGAAGCATTCTTCTTAAGGCATGCGCTTTAAGCGTCGGGAAAACGATCTTTTAATGGACAGCGCATAGGTTGGGTAAAGTGATCATTTCGGTCATCTCGTGTAATCTTTTGTAATTTTTATGTATATGTGTGTTTTTTATACCAAACTTTCATTGTGACCATGTCTATGCCAATAACGTTGATCAGAGACAATAAATTATTATTATTATTATTATCGTTTTTTACTCACTAATGGTGGTATGCTTCACATGAGACGGGTCTTAACCAAGTCATCATGTGGTAATGTGTGGCGTTTAGTAAGTGTCATTGGTTGAGAAACTTTCTGACCATATTTGCCGTGTTTAGTGATATGGCCTTCTGTATGTTTGTGTGTATATGTGTGCTGAGTTGTAGTGCTTGTAAGTGATGTGTAAATGTTTTTGTTGTGAGTCCTGTGACTGAGAGTACGACCGGTACTATTGTTACTTGTTCTTGCTTCCAGAGTTCTTTGAGTTCTATTGCTAGTGGAGTATACTTTATGATCTTTTCTTGCTCTTTGTGTATGAGATTATTATTATTATTAATCTCACCTCCACCGGGAATTTATCGCAGGGTGAATTTATGTTCCTCAAATTCGTGTCGAACCAGCGAAGTTGGGTCAGGAACCTGTAAATTACCTTCAAGAGAATTCGCGCCTAGAAGTTAGACAAAGTAGCAGTAAATTATTACTTGCGAACTAGAAACTATTACGTCGAATATAGACAAACGCGCAAGAATTTAAACGCGCGAACCTCATTTACAAAGGACTTGAAAACTATTACGATAAATACGAACAATGGCAGAAGTTTTAAGTAGACAAAGCTCAATTCTTCTGGAAAAGTTTCGCATTTCGGCACCGATCGTGTAACTATTCGCTACATGTTACTGATGTTACGTTTAGCGGTTGCTTTTCTCGTGAAAAATCCTGGTAAGCCTGCGTTAATTCCAACTATTCCTTAGTCCTTCTGTCCAAGGGTTTTAGATCTCAGCTCAGCTCTTTTAAATAGCTTTTAATGGGTATAGCGTGGACCAAAATAAAAAAATGGTTAAGCTATTTTTGAACGGGTATCAAAATCGCAGAAAAAAATCAATATTTATATCCCTTCCGTGTGTTATAGTTGCAGAAAAGTAAAGCATTTTGTGGTTTTACGATGTGGTGGATGACTCCAGGCTCCTATTTCTTTTATGTTGTGGCTTATATTTTTGATCACACTTAAAATAACTCTTACTTGCACTTAAACTGGATAATTTTCACCGTTATGTCTATACTGTTGATATAACACCCGCGTTCTCGATACTTACCCTCTAATGCGTTTAAATTAACTTACTTAATCGAGCCGTAAGGTAATTGAATTTTCTCGTTACCCGAGTACATGACAATTACACGTATTCGTGGCAAAATGCAAGAGCTTTGAAGTGTAACCTAAAGTCACGAAATTGTAAATCGCTACTGCGAGTTATACAAACCACCTACTTTCTAGTTAGAACACATTTTGCCGTGGCAAACATTCAGTAATTAGAATTTTAAATGTGACGCTTCCTGGTGTTGTACTAATTTTACAGCTCTTCCACAACACGATTTATGCGCCATCCAAGCTGTAAATATCATCGCCATGTAGTACCTACCTGTGTTTTTGGATGGTGTAAAGAAAGTGAGAGTAGAGTAATATAAGTTTTTGTAAAAAGTGTAACAATTCATTTGTTAACGTTCCACTTAGTTACTGTAATTAAAATGTAAACGTGATTAATAAACAAAGCTCTAGATATCTACATTATTTTTTACAAAGGCCCAGATCGGCGCGGTGACGATTTTGAGCATCCCTTTCTTTAAATGTGTACGCATGTATTAGATTATTTCTGATCGGAATGAAAACTTTCCTTCAAAGAAAGTTCGTATCATCGGAAATAAAACATCTGAATTTAAATTAATACACCTTTCTAGGTGCATTCCATTTAAATAAATTGTTGTCTCTAATGAAAAGTGACATGCTGTCACAGAGGTTTACAACCACACTTTGACTCCAATTTACATAGCGCGAAGTTGGTAAACAAGACGGGGTGACGAAATTGGTCATTTTTGTTTTCTACATACAATCAACAATATGTTGTTTTGTGAGAGCGTGTATAAATGCTATAATGAAATGTGTGCATAATTATCATTTTCTCAACTAATAGGTTAGATTTAATCTCCAATTTTCGAAATTGTAAATTGAAAGCATCACCGGACGACACAATTTGAGCAATAAACGTGTTATTACTTAAAACGAGTATGGGAACATTTCCATATTCACCGAAAGTTTTGCATGGGGTTAAGGGCAAGCTCAACCCGACTTTAATATTCACCAATTAGCGGAGGAATAATTCAATTCTTTAATTCTGGAAAATGAATAATAATTGCATTACATATTTATAAGAAAGTACATCACAACTTTGGCCTCTGTACGACCTACATATCACCAGTAGTGGCCTTTACCAAGTTTCCGATGTAGCAAACACACCCATCTCAGTGATAAATTGGAACCTATATCTAAATTATGCCAGAGACATGCGTCTGGAGTACCTATTCCTACAACCTCACTTATAAAGTTATAAGACTACCGGTGGTTGCTAAGTAATATGACGTATAGAACTGTCAACTGGGGCTGAACTAAAAAATCTTCTTAGGTCGCTTTCTGTAAATGCGAAAGATTTCTTTTGGCTTGTACCTATCCTTTGTTTGAAGCTTTTACAAACGCGTGCGATTTAGGGTATGCTGCCAAAATCTGTTCTATTTTTTTATCGCCGCATATATGTCAGAATGGGGGTTTACAGTATAGTTGAATTCCGCAGTTCTAATTTAATAAGCGTGTACCTGAAACCATAAAACATTTTTTTGGACAGTAAAAGTTTATTTAAAAATAGAGGCTGATTAGCAAAAAAATAATGAACATGTGCGGTTTTAAAGGTTTATTCAAAACGATATGATTGTGGCGGGCTCTGTGACGTAATAAGCCCGACCAATCAGCTCCTAGAACCATTCAGATGACATAACGACTTGGCAATATTGCAGGAGAATGGCATTTATAACTTGCGTCATCTGTCACAGTCACTTGTCACTTTCGTGCTAGATCACAGCCGTCTATAATTACAAGCCGTACTGAGAATTATGGCAACACTGCATGGTAGGCCGATTTCCTAATTCAACTTGACAGATTGTGTAGTGTGTTTTGGGTGTAATATTCCAATTTACCTGTTTTAACAGAGCGAAATTGCGACAATTTGTGTTACTCCCTACGGAATGAACAGAAATTATTATTCAGGTAAGTTGCTAAACGAAATATATCGATTTGTTGTCATAACCTCTAAAGCAGGCTACTCCTTACTGGACCCTTTACAAGCACTTGTATTTGTTCAAAGTACCTGTAAGAAGCTCAAATATGACCTACACGCTACCTGGTACGTAAGTACGGTAAGTGTTTATCGTGAAAAAATACAATTAGTTTGTATTTCAGGTATTCTAGCACGGACATGTCAAATCGATTTTCTGAAGGAAGCTTTCAACTTATTACCAAGAGTTCATGGTACGGGAATTTGAAGTCTACAGGGCTCCCCTCTTTAAAAGCTTCGTACCTAGACCCACTGGAGTAGCGACTGGCTTAAAGTCTGCCATTCCGAATCACACCTGGTCGTTGATATAACCTCGCTGATGCGCAGCGATTTACTGTCCTTTTACCGAAATTAAGTGCTCAAGCGTGTGCTTCACCTCGACCTCTTTCGACAGAAGTTCACCAATTTCGGAGATCTCGATGGAAAACACATTATGATGCAGTTACCAATTTACAGCGTTCCGAATTTTAAAGTCAAATAAAAATGTTATTATCCATTTTTGTAAATAAATAAAATATATGTACAATTGTAAGCTGCCTAAGTATCTTTCTTCTATATTAAAACCGCCAAGGCAAAACACAGGAGAGAGGAAAATGCCATTTTTCAAGAGCAACAAGACGCCATTAAAACTTACATCGGCCCACCGATTGACTTTCGAACAACGTTGCCAAACTTCTCAGCATGGCTCGTAATTATAGACGGTTGTGGTTAAACATCCCTCTCAAAACGTCAAATGTGACAAACGTCAGACCCTCGCGTAAGGTTGCCAGCTCACTTCTACGTGATTGGTTGTAGGTTTGTGACGTATTTAGTCTGAAGCGTTTCAAATTCGGACTAAAAACACAGCTTTTCAATAATTTATTTTGGGTTTAGTTTACTCGCAAATAAAAATTGAGGACACACGGGTCTTTTTATTTTTAATGTACTTTGTGGATCAGATATAAAAAATGGAGGCGGGATGACCCCATTATCAATGCATTCAAGATTTTGTGCGAAAGATGCTTGCTATTTCTCCACGCCAACAATTTTTCATATTCTTCATGATAGGCTTTTGCATTTGGATTCGGCAGGTAGCAACTTTACTTCTGCTTCTGCAACAAGCCACTCCCGTCTTCAATCGAAGAAGATTTTTATAAGCATCTTGAAGTGACAATTCAATGGTCATCATGGAATTACGAATAAACAGCCAACTCAATTAGAAATCTATTCCAGTATGACGTCATAATAAGATTTAATTTTATTTCCCTTATTTTTAAGTTATATTGCAGGTATAATAAAAAATACTATAAGAAACGCGTGTATAATAATTGGCCTTTCAAGCATTTGCAACGTTTAAAGGCTTGATTATCCATTTGTTTCTTAATATACTCGTACTGTTACAATATGCTTGTATATGTATTAGAAACCTTGTTAGAAATCTTTCTAGGAGTATCACTAAAAACCTTTTAGGAATCTTTTTTCGAGAATATTTTTGAGAAAACAGGGTCAGACAAAAATATGGAAACAAATCGTTTTGTTTATTGAACGCCATCTCTTTTTTTGATCTCCAACATTTTTTGTCCAATATAGTTTTGCAGTCAACGAGTTTTTTAAATTTTAGAATTCATTATTTTTTCAAATTTAACCATGTTATTTTTTATGGGGCCCTATAACAAAATTATCCAGAAGAATGGGTTTTAAAAAGACCGTGTGTAGTAAAAATTATGCGAGCCTGCAGTATTCCGAGAGTCCCTTTGCACTAATTTGCATCAGCTTGGCCGGCCGTTTCCGAAATGGCCCCTCTTTGTGCAGTGCTCATTTCCTATACTTATCCTTGTTGAAAGCACTAATGTCGAAATTATTAAATGCGCATTGAGACGTCGCCGGGTCCACTTATCCCGTCGTTATCGCTTTCAACGAGAGTAGGAAGTCAGCACTGCACGAGAGAGGGGATCGTTTTGTCGGAAACGGCCGGTATTCTGACTGTTGAAATCCGATTGAGGCCCCGCCGGTCGGCGGTTTGACCGTTCGTGTGCAAGAACTCTTGCATCGGGAAGTCGTGAGACGTAAATCGAAATTAGTTCTTCATTATCACCTTGTTGGGTAGCGTATTTTTGCTGACTGGGAATTTCGTCAACGTGCATAAGCGTTCTGTGTGTCAAGAAATCTCATTGCCTAGAAAAAATGAGCTTTATTGGTGAAGAAGGTTGCACGTCCTGAAATGGAATTAGGTGTGTTGGGAGAGATCCATACACAAATTCAAACTAAGCCACCAGAGAGTTCGCGTCGAGCCGCGAGAAAATTCAAATTCAATCATAAGGAAATTAACGTCGAACTGCGAGAGATAGTTAGCGCGAAGTTGTCAGGGAAAATTACCAGGAGATCACTTAGAGGTGTTGTTTTTTATTTTGTGTCAAAAAAACTCGCTTGGAGCTCGTAAGTATTTGTAAGTGTGATCTCCCGTCGTTGCGATACCAGTTGTTTGTCGCTGCATAAAAGCTAATTAGTTTCAAGATAAGGACGTGTTAATGCAGACAGGCGCAGAGTATTCCTAGACGACGCGTTATTTTGATAAGGAGTTGATCCAAAGATGTAAGGCTTTAATTAAGGTAATTACGATTTCTTTAATTAATTGTTACTATGGATCGCTTGTTGCGTGGTATTTGTTTTTGTTGCCCTGAGTGCCTATATTTTTTCCAGTTTATTTGGTTGAGTGATGTCGAACAAATTTGTTCTATCTGTAAGAGATTAGTCAAAAGCAAATTACGACCCAGAAGAGAAGAGTACATGTAAAATTTTTCTTTTTTGTACCGGGTGACCCAATAAGACCGTTCCTCGGTCATATCTCGAGAATCGTTCGTCATATGAGGGTAAAAAAAATTATTGCGTAAATCGGTCATGAAGAATCGCTGGAAAACATTTTCAAGTTCTAAAAATGACCAACAGAGGGCGTAAGCGTAACTGCCATCTTTAATTCTAATATTGCATTTTCTTTAAACTATATATGTTGAGTATTTTCAATATGCAACCATCGCTGCCCACATCTTCAATTTGCGTTATCCGAATCGAACACGAACCATCGCCCCCAGCATATTAAATGCTCCTTGGTTAGAAATCGGCAGTTTAGAAAAGATTACAAATTCAAAAAACTGCACTTTCTGAATGTAAACACAGCAGAATAATTTACAAATTACGGCTGTTATTAAGGATTCTCAGGTCCTTTATAGTTTTGTATTGTCGTCCGTCCGTCCGTCCGTGTGCGCTATAACTCTTTTTAAAAGTGGCCGATTGTGATGAAATTTGGTGTGCGGGTACTTTGGACATTAAGGACGGGCGCTATTGATTTTCAGGAAGCTGGTTCAACAGGAACAAAAGTTATAGGACTTCGAGTGAATCGGGAACAGGAAAAAATGCGGGCTCAATATAATAGAAATCAACATATTTCATTCCCTAGGTCATGTATCGAGTTCGAACCTGCGCTAGATTATTCCCTATGAATCTTAGATGTGTAACAATTTAATCTCTTCTCTATGGTATATGTCGAAAGTTTTAGAGCAAAATGTAGCCAAAATTACACTTTATACATGAATTTAGATTTTAGAGTTTTAAAAGGTTTCATACGCAAGTGCATTATCTTGATGCTGAAAGAGTACATCACGTGCACATTTGATAACCGCATGTGTGTGATTCAAAGATGTTAAATTATTTTTCTGAGGCCACATGGATTTTGATCAAAATATGTCAAAATCGTTATTTATGTACGTATGTAAGATCGTTGAGAAAAAGACTAGGGGCATTATCTCAATGCTCAAGACATAAATTTGATGCATTTCTGGCGACCACATCGATTTTTATGAAAACATGTTAAAATCGTTATTTATGCACCAAGATCGTTGGGAAAAAGACCAAGATCATTATCTCAATGACCAAAACATGAATTTGATCTATTTTTGGCGACCACATGGATTTTGATCAAAACATGTCAAAATCGTTATTTATGCACCAAGATCATTCGGAACAAGATTAAGAGCATTATCTCAATGCCCAAGACATGAATTTGATGTATTTTCTAAAATTAAAATAAATTATCGTTAAAAGTGATTGTAATACTGAGGATCCTTCGATATTTCGTTGTATCGGTTTATTTTTATCATTTTATGCATGCATCGTGTTTCATTTGTTTAATTTTCCAAGG
Source organism: Photinus pyralis (assembly GCF_008802855.1). Classification (NCBI taxonomy): domain Eukaryota; kingdom Metazoa; phylum Arthropoda; class Insecta; order Coleoptera; family Lampyridae; genus Photinus; species Photinus pyralis. The sequence continues at coordinate 26,836,227 of NW_022170596.1, read as the reverse complement.
CCTACCTAAAAATGTAGGGTCCTTTTCCAAACAATCTTTCGCGCCATCGACAAATACCGGAAATACGTAAAAAGTAAATTTAAGATACAATGTAAGCATTTTTATTAATTAATTAATTAATCTCATTTGCACAATATTTGAGGTTAGGAACGAGATTTTGAAAAACGGTTTTCACTGCTCTCTTTGGGTGTTATTTGGCTACTTTTTCATAAAGAAAAAGTCATATCATTCCATATGAGTTTTTTTGATTTTTCTAGGATTTTGGATCATAGTGTCAAAACTAGCCCCCTGGCGGAGAAGGATTCAACTAACTATATTCTTGTTGCCCAAGGAATGTTCTTTTCAACGATGCCAAATTTGTTACAATCGGTCAAACGGTTAAGAAGTTAAAGCAGGTTATTGCAAAAACAATTGAACGCCCCACGCCATCTTTGTTTTTGAAATAACTGAGTTTTTGTTTTTACGAAAATAATAGATAAACTGGGTCTCTTTAAAAATGTGAAAAAAGAATGTTTAGTTTATTATGCGAAATTGAAAGAAAATGCAATTTTAAAATTTAAGATGGCAGTTACGCCCTCTGGTGGTCATTTTTAGAACTTGAAAACATTTTCCAGCAATTCTTCATAACCGATTTACCCAATAAATTTTTTTACCTCTAAGTCATACGTCTAAAATTAATAAAATTTACGTCAATACTGAGATTTTCGTCGTCGCGAAGGCGAAGCTGGACGTGCCATAGAAAAATCATAATTATTTCTTTTAAAGGATTTGTTGGTACCTGTGTTTAATTGAGCTAGCTGGACAGACGCTTGTGGATGGTTTAGTGACCGTTTGCCATATTCCACATAGCAATATCTAGAGGAAATTAAAATGTCTACAATAAATTTAATATTAAATAATCAAAATCCTCCAGGATTTAAATTATATTTGATAATATTGTGCATGGTGAGTACAGGGAATAGTTAGATTTTACCTTTTTTTCTCTCTTGACTATGCGATAGTCTCAATTCGAATGTTCGAAAATAAAATCATCAAAATTTAATTTTGAGCTTGTGATGATCAGGCCTGCTTGGTTGGAAACTAATTTGTGACAAAAAACGTTTTTTTTTGCATACCTACCAGCGCTCTTTAGAGATGAGATACGCACAAAAGAAAAGTTGTTCAGAATGAGAAACTGAGTAAACGTGCAAGTAGTCCTTTTTGATGTTTTAAATGGATTTTTTAGAAAATCCGTAAAAAACTGTTCAAATAGAATGTAATGACCGTGTAGTACCTTCCAATTTTTAAACTACTATTCTAGTCATTTAATCGTCAAATCGTTAGGTACTTAGAAACGCAAAACCGGTCCCAAAGAATTGCGATACTTTTCTGGGACTGTAAACAAATTCAATGGAATCATAATTACAAACATTAGAGATATTTTTAACCTTTCTCTTCAATGGGAACATTTTTGGGAAGGTAAAATATTGACTCTGTGCACGCTGACAACGTTAATTAAATGTTGTTAACATTGACTTTTCGTTTATAAAGTGTACTATACAAATGAGCGGTAAGTGGCGTAACGAATAATGAAGGCAAACCAGGTGAAAGAACTGTCTTCTTTTATGGTGGCAACGGTATAATGTTAAGTTTACATGACAATGACACTGACTTTATGCGTTAGAAGAATATAAGTAAATTTCTTTTCAACTATTTATAATGGTATTGTGCAAGCGCCTTTATTATTGTTAAAACTTGTTAAATTTTACCGCAAATTGCTTTATTTGGTCTGGTCCAATAAACGTTATACTATTATCGTTAGACAATTGCGACTTTTGACCCAAAGCCAGTGGATTTTACAAAGCAAGTTTCTCTTGCCCAATCTGATTTTGATGATCACTTATTTCACTTTGCGTGTGTAGCTGAGAGTAGTTAAATAACATATTTCATCTTGAAGGGTATTACAAAATAAGCATACGTACACTTTCATGTGGAACAAAAATCTTTTGACATTTGTGAGATGTTTAATTACAAGGAATTTATGATGATCGTTCAGCAGCCAATAACAATATTCCTGTTAAGCAACCTTAATTATAACAATTTAACTATCAATCACGTTTCTTATGTTTTATGTAACGTGGTGGACTACTATTTAAATGTTTCTGTGGTTGGATTCCCACGAAATGCTTTATATATTAATTGCCAATAAATGGAAGGATTAATTGAGGGAATAATACATTTAATAACGTGACTCAGTTTTTCTGCAACAAGAAAGCGTAGTAATAACGAAATCGTGTATAAGTATTTCTACCAGCAAATCCGTTACAATAACTTTTTGCATATGTTATCTAATCTTATTGTCTTAACTTTAATATTTACCTTTCGTGCAAGCCCGTAGGCGTGCTTATTCCTTGGCAAGTGATTCAATTAGTTACATACGCGCTTAAATGGATTACTTACATGTCATAAACAAGATAATTTTGTAACGGAAAAATGATTAATTTTCTTTCTAATAATTAGACGGTGCTCGGGAATTTATTTCGAATTACTGTATGTACCTAATGCAATATAGGGCCGACCTACATGCATAATTATGTTGGATAGTTTGGTCGTATCCGCTGACAAATGATTCACAAGATTTGTCATAAGAAGTTACGTTCTATCATTGAGTAATCATCGGTTGTATATCATCGAATAAAAGCATGTTTTTGTTCAATGGTATTACGTATGCTATTGTTAATTATGAATTACTTTATTTCATCCTAAATACCGTTTGTTATTGTTTTCACAATGGTTAAAATTTCGTTTTATATGCTTCAGCGTTGTGAAAATTTTGCTTGTCTTCGGCTCAAAGCACCGCTCGTTTTTACCAAATCTCATTATTTAGATGTAAAAATGTTTAGTGTGTGTTTATTTTTAACAATCTTTACCGGAAATGCGCTAGTTTACGTTTATACCTTCCGCTTTGAATACTGCGTGTTACCTGGTCTGGCTTCTTGTTATCGATTGCATACGACCACACTGTTTTAATTTCACCCCGATTTTTTATAATTTACTTGCTGTTTAAAAACGGCTAAAGAATTTATGTAAAGTTATGACTATATTCACATTTGTTGAGGGTTAACACGCATTATAAGATCAGAAAACTGTAACGGTAGCTCAATATCATTATGATAGAGGCGTATTTTTGCTTTCGTGGGAGCCTGCGTGCATAGAGAAGATGGTGCCTACGTTAGTACTCTTTTACTGTAGCAATCTGTTGTTACGTTCTCCTTGAGCAAAAGTAACAAAATTACCTTGAGATAGGCACATGGTAAGCTCAGGCAAACTAGAGGGGAGTCGGGGTGAATATCAGGGTTCTGGTAGCAGTCGGAGCTCTAATCGTTCCTAATCTGTATCAGACAACAACACAAACAAACAAATAAAAGGAGTAGTGAATCGCGCGGTGCATAAAATATTGCGTAAGCAATGTTAACGTTTGACACTGGTACTAAAGCGTAATTAGTACTCAATAAGAATGAATAATTCAACTTACGTTAACTAACCCAAATGTTGACTCGACCACGGATTATCCTCACATCAGTGTGTAGTATAAACGTGACGTTAACTTCAAGAAAACTACTTTATGATGCAAAAATAACTAAATTCAATAGCAATACAATCTAACCAATTACAAATGTCAATCAGGTAGTATGAACAATTTCTTCGGAGTAAAACAAATAACGTAACTAAAAATTGTAAATATCGGTCTTGGATAAAGTCTCGGTAACTTCAAAAACTAATTTACAAAGCATCTATAGCTAATATCTCAAATAACACGGCTAATCTGAAAGATACTATGTCATCCCACTAACACTAACTAAATTCTCGGAGTCAGAAAAGTAATCGCAAGTAATGTACTCGTAGTTCAAATCGGGTCTCGGAAATATATCTACGTAGCAAATCCCCAAGGTTTCATTATACTTGAAGTTACAATTCAGGAACAATAATTATCGAAGCGTAGGTAAACAAAGTTCATGTAAGTAGGTGACGGGTAATGTAGGTATAATTTTTCAAGCCGGTAATGTAGAAACTCATCTATATAGCGTGCTTGAATTGATAAGATGGCGGTGGAACTTCTCAATGAATTTTCCTTGCACAATATTGAGAAAATCTAAGATTCTGTGGTTTTCGCTCAGTAGTATCGATGTAAAAAGCAACAATCAAATAGGTAATCAAGAAAAGAGTAAGGGTCAAGGATAATGCCTAATTTTTGTTACATACCGAAAACGGCCTTGGACCTTGTAAATATCCGCAAACAGCGTCAGCGAAGTGTCGAAAGCAAAATAACAAGAAAAAGTCTTCACCGAACTTATACAGCCACTATAAATCCTAAAAGGCAGACAAAAATGTCGAGTAACCAATATGCGTGTTCGTTCTTCTTACAAGTAATGGTTGAATGTGGTTTTGTACAAAAAAGTGCGTGTGCCGAAATGAATTAAAAAGAAGCCTCTGTACGACCTCGAACGGCAAAACAAAGAACTATTGGAATAAGAAATCTATAACATTTGGAACAATTTTACTACAGGCACAACTTACATCAAACTAGTGGATGACGGAGGATATACCTAGATGGTGTAAGAATTGATATAAGAGCACAAATCAAATAGTTACTTAAGCGAAATTTCAATGAGGAATATCAATCGGTACCTAAGAAAATAACGTTATACTACGATGCAATTTATTTCCCACATAGTACATATAGGATATAAAAAGTGCTTTACATTCCATACAAATCCACTAATCCTGCATAAGTGAACAAGTTTGGATGCTGAATTACCGAGCGCGTATACTTCGTTAATCAAGACCCTCTTTTTAGGGAGGCGAACTGCACTTCATCAACAAATTTCGAATTTGCTCTATATATTGAATAATTTGAAAAAGATCAATTTTATTAAATACATATTTTAACTACCGATCCCATTATCGATCGGTAAATAAGGTGACTGGCTGACCTTTATCCTACATCATCCCTGGTTAAACAATACCCCTTATTTCATTGAAATATAATTCGCAAGCTTATAATTAATCACTAATCACATAATCACTGTTCAAAATGAGTCTTCTAGGTAAAAGAGAACTCCTACACGCTTCTAGTTGGGTCTAAATGCTCACAATTTAAATCTTTTTCATCCTTAAAGGCACGGTAATGGATTGAATATACAACTACTCATATAAGATGAAATTACCTTATTTTACACGTTTACTGATATCGAAATTATCTGCGCCGTCGAGCGCTGGTTCGATTACAGGACGGTTTTACGAATGCTCCTTTGAAGAAGATGAATTGTTTCTTTCACAATAATTGTTAAAACAAGTTTACAACGCAGATAACATTTTAGCTTCAGTATTAGGAACGAGATTTGAACATCCGGCGGTGGTTCAGAGGCCGAACATGCTAACCCCACAACTACCATCTGCTTATACTTATTATTGTTTTAAATATAATATATATTTTAAATATAATATATAACATTTTTGGTAAGTTTGTATTTAAAATGAGCACATGTCCGTTATTAATCACGCAAAAATATTAAGGACATCTCAAACAAAAACTTAGAGTTCAATTCAAGCGACCCTATCGAAATGTTTGAATCGAAACCTTAACTTTAAGGGTGTGCACAAAGTCTCCATTCCTTTTGAGGATCTTACTAATTTTCCGAAATGTTGCATGGGTAGAACAGAGACACTAGCCCTCCGGTGAGGTACACTCCCTCCCTCCTCCCCGGTTTGGAACGACGCCCGGGTTCAAACTTTCGAATGAGGTTTAAATTTCAAATTTTAATTGTCAGGTCTTAAAAACCTTGAACCTGAAATTATCGGCTTGGAACGCGAATTTTGATGTGTAAAGTAAGAAGCGTAATGTTTAATATTAATAATAACTCGAGGCTTATCCCACATTTAACAAATTTGAAGTAAATAATGGCAAGCATGTCTTCTTTCATTACTTTAACATTGATTGTGCGGTATATGTATGGAACTGATAGTAAATGTTTATATTTCGAAGGATAATAAATCAAAATTGTGTGCTCATCAAATATAAATAAAATAGTAAACTTATTGTAGGAGTAGAAAGTTGTATAATTTATGTGATATACCAAAATTTATTGAATATTGGTAATTATTATGTACATTCAAATTGATTTTTATCATAAATTGATAATTAAATTAACTGATAAATGGACTATACTTTCTCGCATACGAGCATTACCGTGATGGTATTATATTACAATTAATTATTGATGTATTGATAATTTTTTGCAGCCCTAGCTATGTTAGTTAATTGCATTTCGAATGCGGTTGGGAGTTTTGGTCTTTTTCGTATGTGATTGCCATGGCTAACTTGTTGAATATTCATCTCAGAGGAAGGTAAATAACAAGAATATTTATTTATTCATTAAACAAACAGTTCTTGAATATCTACTTTGCTGAAAGTAAATACAAGATAAATGGAAAACGCATTCCTTTTACCTCAAATAAATTCAATTTCCTAAACTAATTTTTGTCAAGGCCTACAACGCAACATTTTTAAACTATGCGGTTACTAATAATTGGTATAACCACTATGCAAAATTTAAAGGGGGACTATTCTGTTCTTGCAAAACATTTACAAACAGATAAGTTAAACTCAACAGGCATGAGAATCGTTGTCTATTGATGAATGCACTCATTATTTTTTAAATCCTCATTCATTTTTGAGCAAATTTGATCTTCTGGTTTTTCTTTGTTCGACGCATGGTTTTCGCTTAAAAAAATAAAAATCGTTCATTTAAAACAATATTGCTATGGTCTTGGTCTTGTTTCTCTATAAAATGATCTTTGAATAGCAAAATAATGTAATGGTTTTAATCTGAGCGTTGGGTACCTATGCCGATGCAAGTAAGCGTTTCTCATTCAAAACACCACGCTGGCAAATTTAAAACGATCGTAGTACACGAAAAACGTTTTAAACCGACACAGTAGCAGGAAAAGGAGTACTTCTCAGGGCATCCCCCATTCTTCTTTCTATCTTCTTATTCTTGTAAGATGCGTCGCAACAGTCGACTGTTGAATTCGAGAAATTATTTATATACAGGGAAAGCACTCTTCACTTGGTTAATAGGTACCTTGTAACTGAAACGAAGTTTTCAACATTTCGCTTGTAGTTCCAACCAACGCGACTCCTAAGTGTGAAACTGAAGAAAGTTTCACATTATTTACTAGGGCCTTAATTTCTCCAAGAAGTTGTACTGATTTCACAAATGAAATGGAATTCTAATTGAATTACCTAACGTCTGCTTAACAAATTATACCCGGTGAAAATGTGTCGATTATTGTAAAAAATAAGACGATTAATTCTATTGCACAGAGCATTTGTTGAATAGAAAAAGTAAATTATTTACGGATTAGTGCACTTCATTTAGAACTAATGCGTTCGTTTTTCGTTCATTATTAATGTAACCTACTACCTACCTACTTTCATATTCATTTAATTAGTAGCTGACGTACTTTAGTTAGCGCATCATAAAATGTAAATCACTTCCTCTTTTGTAATGGTTTAATTAAATGCGAAAATTGTCACTCAATTCTGTTGTTTTGAAGATTTTGCTTGCAAGTAGAAACGAAGGTTTTTTGAACTTAAATAATAATGAAAGTCGAGTTTGTATTGAAGTAACGGCAGTCGTTAACAATAGAATACCGGAAATGAAATACACTGATGGGAAATAGAGATACCAAATGATGCTGTGCCTTTCGTTCGATCATCATTTTTCTATTAATTAAACGAAACTTGAATTAGTTTTTGAGAAGGTCAATTCAGGTTAACTGGATATTGATTAATATACGTTTGGTGACAATTTGGCATGTTGTGTCTTTGTCCCACTTATTCCAATTTCCAATGCATAACAATTAAGTTATACTTTCCGCATGTTTAATTTCTTCGTTTCGCACTTGGATGATTTGTCGCTCAGAATTTCCTGCAACATCGGCTGCCCCGCCGAAATAAGTTGATAATTTGGAGATAGAAAAAAGAAAATTTTCTGATTCAGATACAATGAACTTAAACTTCTACGTTGTGGTTCAATGGCATTTATGTCAAACTTTTGCCGGATATTTCGACGTGCTACGATATGGCGTTGCCTTAGTCGGGAAATCTGCAAAAACAAGCTTGTTCCTACCTCAATTTTCAATGCCACGTCTAGGATATCGCAAAAAAAAGGTAAACGTAAGTAATATCTTCAGCAGTGGGGGAATGCTTATAAGTTATAATCAAAGGAAGAATTAGTTACAAATAGGTGATAATAATCCATGTTTTATAAACTTTGTTAACCGTGTTACCTAATCACAAGTGTTCGGTTAACTGGGTTAATCGTGAATAACCCTTCCCTTTTTCCGTTGTAAATACCTTTTTCCGACGTTCCTGTTTCGAGATATTCGAATTTGGAGTGTTCACTCCATATTAAATGCTTTCTTTTTGAAATAACTGAGTTTTTGTTTTTACGAAAATGATAGATAAAGTGGTTCTCTTCAAAAATGTGAAAAAATAATGTTTAGTTTATTAACGGGTGTCCCAAAATTAACGCAAGATTTGAATTTGCCGCCATTTGTGCGGTGAAATGTTGGCAACCCTGAAAAAAAAGCAATTTGACAGCTAACAGTATAGGGTTATTAAAAATGGATACACGATAGAACAACGTGTCTTCATTATTAAAGAATATTTCAAAAATAGTGAAAGCTTGGCGGCTGCAGTTCGAAAATTTCATACAAAATATGGTCGGAATAGTGTTCACATTCGAACGGCTTGTTTTTGGACGACCAGTGTGTTTGGCGTCTCCAACGGATCCAGTCTCCATGAATTTTTCAATTAATCTCTTCACAGTTGACGAAGTTAAAACACTATTCCGACCATATTTTGTATGAAATTTTCGAACTGCAGCCGCCAAGCTTTCACTATTTTTGAAATATTCTTTAATAATGAAGACACGTTGTTCTATCGTGTAACGCTCCATTTTTAATAACCCTATACTGTTAGCTGTCAAATTGCTTTTTTTTCAGGGTTGCCAACACTTCACCGCACAAATGGCGGCAAATTCAAATCTTGCGTTTATTATATGCGAAATTGAAAGAAAATGCAATTTTAAAATTTAAGATGGAAGTTACGCCCTCTGGTGGTCATTTTTAGAACTTGAAAATATTTTCCAGCGATTCGTCATAACCGATTTACCCAATAATTTTTTTTACCCCTAAGTCATACGACCAACGGTTCCCGAGATATGGCCTTTCGGAAAAATTTCATGCGCCCACGGTAGTAAAATTAAGTACATGTAAAACAAATGCGTAAGGACTTAAAGTTTTTTGATTGACGTCTTAAAAACTATACAATTGTGACCCTATACAGGGTGTTTTTTTGGGAGCTTTAGTTAAAAGTTTCTGGGAAAGTAAAATAGGTAGGTTTTTGAAAATTTGTACTTAGGAGTTACTCTGAAGGCCGAATCGATGTAAAATATTTTCAAAATGGCCGCACTTCCGGAAACACCGGAAGTAGATAGTAACTTCGTTATTTTAAATGGCAACCCCTATTTTTTATTGCATTTTTGGATTCTACGTGAAATTTCACTTCTTTTGATACCCATATGTCGATATCTACCATTTATGGTTTTTAAGTTATTTTGACTTTAAGAAAAAAAATGGCGGATGCAGATGGTACCTTGATAATTGATTACTTGAAAACGGTTGTAGTCATGGCAACCTATTTTTATCAGTGCATAGAGAATGAATAGGGCTTTCTTTTAGTGCACTTAAAAAAAAGTTAAGTTGCGTACGACCGCCCCTATGGATATCCAAATTTATGAAACTTCAAAGACTAAAAACTCAGTTTTTTTAAATGGAATGACCATGTTCTTACTATTCCATGAGATAGAGAATCGAAATTGGCATATTTTGACAATACATGTTCCTATAGCTATCTTTAACAGTTTCTGACTTATTCCCATTTTATTGAATTGACACTATTTTTTTCGGATTTTCTTTTTAGTAGTCGGCCATGATTCTATAACAATTGAATTTTAAACAAATCTAGTGACACTAATCCATCACCCACTGTTATAGGTTAACATAAGTTTTTCAAAAATCGAAAAATGACAGTGGTTTCACCTATTTTGGAATTTAATTGTTATTTATGGTGAAATGGGCAGAATCGCGGCGCGTGCTTTCCGTACATTCACTCAAAAACTGGAACGAAATTGTATGAATTTTGGAAATTTTGTACCCCTAATGCACTACAAACCGTTGAAGCACAAGTGATACAAAGCTCTACAAGAGAATATTTAAGAAAATGAATTGAATTGCAAATGCAAGATTAACATATTAAATTCAATGCAAAATATAAAAAACTTCGTTGAAACATTTTTGGTATGGAATTGTTGCTAGAACAGATATCGCATTACCTCTCTTAATTTCCAGACTTATACGTTGTTTAAGAAATTCAGTTGAACGACTCTGTTTAGATTTTTCAAAAATTTTCCGTCCTATATCCTTAATAAATGAGTTATTTATTAATGAATTATTTAGACTAGAACTAGAATCAATGGTATTAAAGAATCCATTCCTTTCCTTGATTTGTTTAAAATTCGATTGTTATAAAATCATGGCCAACTACTAAAAAGAAAATGCGAAAAAAATGGCATCAATTCCGAGATCAATTCAATGGAATGGGAATAAATCAGAAACTGTTAAAGATAGCTATAGGAACATGTAATATCAAAATATGCCAATTTCGATTCTCTATCTCATGCAATATTAAGAACATGGTCATTCCATTTAAAAAAACTGAGTTTATAGACTTTGAAGTTTCTTAAATTTGGATCTCCATAGGTGCGGTTGTACGCAACTTAACTTTGTTTTAAGTGCACTAAAAGAAAGCCCTATTCATTCTCTATTCACTGATAAAAATAGGTTGCCATGACTACAACCGTTTTCAAGTAATCAATTATCAAGGTACCATCTGCATCCGCCATTTTTTTTCTTAAAGTCAAAATAACTTAAAAACCATAAATGGCAGATATCGACATATGGGTATCAAAAGAACTGAAATTTCACGTAGAATCCAAAAATGCAAAATAACGAAGTTACTATCTACTTCCGGTGTTTCCGGAAGTGCGGCCATTTTGAAAATATTTTACATCGATTCGGCCTTCAGAGTAACTCCTAAGTACAAATTTTCAAAAACCTACCTATTTTACTTTCCCAGAAACTTTTAACTAAAGCTCCCAAAAAAACACCCTGTATACAGTGTGAAATGTGAAATAGCGGGTTGCGTAGACGAACATCGGCGTAAAATTAGAAGCGCGAAATTAAATTCTTTCATCTTAATATTCAAGATTAATGGAAAAGTTAATGTTGTAATTATTCGCACGCTCGAAATAATATTTTTAGATATCATTGAAATCTACCACCTGATCTGTTAAATTTCGGTAAACTTGAACTGCCAGTGAAAGAGGTCATTCATTATACGAGACCTAGGATTTTGTATCGACTTCGAGTTTGAACGACCAAGGGATATCACCAATTTTTCATGTATTCCAAACAGTAATAAACGGATTTTTATAATGGTGTTGGAAATGTTATTAGTTTAGTAATAAGGGAAATTCCGTGAATTGCTTCGGTTTAAAAATCAAACAAGTTAAAAAGTAATCGTAAACGATTTACATAAAGCGCATTTCCACTTGCATTCATTTCCCATTTGTAAGATGCAACTTCTGTTAAAATCGTAAAAATCGGCCACAAATATGAAAGATAGCGTTGCACATGGGCAATCCATTGTTGACGTGCTACTTCAATTTCAGTTTATGAGAAGAATTTCATTTCAATGCTTTTCGAAATAAGAAAGTTGGAACTGCGCATGCGCAAACCTAAATTTTGAAACTAATGTTAGATTTTCCTTTGTTCCAAGCGCCAAAGTATCAAATTTCACTTAAATGCTTCCATAGATAAAAAAAAGTTGGCACTGCGCATGGGCAAAATAAAATTTTTAAACTGGCGCTAGATTTTCCTTTATTCCAAGCACCTATGTATCAAATTTCATTTAAATGCTTCCATAAATAAAAAAGTTGACACTGCGCATGCGCAAAACCAAATTTTGAAATTGGCGTTTGATTTTCCTTTATTCCAAGTGCCTATGTATCAAATTTCGTTTAAATTCTTCCATAAATAAAAAAGTTGGCACTGCGCATGCGCAAAACCAAATTTTGAAATTGGCGTTTGATTTTCCTTTATTCCAAGTGCCTATGTATCAAATTTCGTTTAAATTCTTCCATAAATAAAAAAGTTGGCACTGCGCATGCGCAAAACCAAATTTTGAAATTGGCGTTTGATTTTCCTTTATTCCAAGTGCCTTATGTATCAAATTTCGTTTAAATTCTTCCATAAATAAAAAAGTTGGCACTGCGCATGCGCAAAACCAAATTTTGAAATTGGCGTTTGATTTTCCTTTATCCCAAGTGCCTATGTATCAAATTTCGTTTAAATTCTTCCATAAATAAAAAAGTTGGCACTGCGCATGCGCAAAACCAAATTTTGAAATTGGCGTTTGATTTTCCTTTATTCGAAGTGCCTATGTATCAAATTTCTTTAAATTCTTCCATAAATAAAAAAGTTGGCACTGCGCATGCGCAAAACCAAATTTTGAAATTGGCGTTTGATTTTCCTTTATTCCAAGTGCCTATGTATCAAATTTCATTCAAATACTTTTATAAGAAAAAAAGTTTGCAATTCGGTTTATAAATGGTCGAGATGCGAAAAGGGCACTGCGAATTTTGAATCGATTCGACTCAACTTTTGGCATTGCGTATTATATGGCTAAGGCTATGCTCATATTGAATTTCATGCAATTCAGTTCATAACTAACGGAGATGTAAAAGCGATCGGACATTTCTAAACAAAATTATCGTTCACACGGACAGATAGAGGGACAGACAGGCAAAGGAACAGACGGACAGACCAACAGACAGACGACAGACAACAATACAAAATTATAAATGATCTCTAGGATGGTTAATAAACGGCAAAAGTGTAAAATTATAGCACATGTAAAAAACGGTTTGTTGGTTTTTTACAATAACTTTTTTAGCAATAAACGCAGAAAAAATTCCTTCCTTGGTGCAAGACTTGACACCATAACGAACCAAATAGCGAAAAAAGTAGAACAATAGCTCTTAAGATAAAGAACTAGTAGCGTCGCAAAACGAGCGGACGGACGGACGGACAAAGTGGCCACAATAGCGCCTTTTTTTTTATTTTTGTGGAAATGCGCTAAAAAGAACTTAAATGGCATAAATGCGTGGACTCAGTTTGAAGTAAGGAATTTTTGGTTGAAATCATTAATACGTACATAACAAGGAAACTAAAGCTTGGTCCTTTTCTATTTTTAAGAGTATAAATTGTTAGTAAATGGGATAGTACCTAACCATTATCATCATAACAAGAAATTGTTCAGTTTAGTTGAAAGGTGGCCACTAAATATTTTCATCAGTACTTGAATGTGATATAGAACTAACATTTCTTTTTTGCTAATGTAATAAAGGGCTGTAGGTGAAGGCGGAATTACATCTTTTAAATACACCTGAATATTTTCAATTTTTGTTAGAGGTGCCACGTTTTTAATTTTTCAGCCATAGAGAAGTAATGCAGCAGGCGCGCACCTGGACCAGTTCAAAGTCCCTCGTCACCTGGTGGATAGCTTGGAAACTAGGTCAAGGTCAAGGTGAAATTCAAATGTCACCTGCCACGTGACGGTGACCTTTGGAAGTAGGTCAAGGTGAAGTTCAACGATCGCTCGCCCCGAAGGTTAATGACACTATTTTTTGTTGTGCTTTCAAAATCATCAAAGATCAATGGCACCATTTTTGTGGTGTCATACTTCCATTGCAAGGTCATCACAGGGCAATGACTCCATTTTGTGGTGTTATATTTCATTTGCAAGGTCACAGTGATCAGTGGTCTCATTTTTCGTGGTGTCATATTTCATTGGTGTGACATTGGAAAATAGGCCAAGGTGAGATTTATAGGTCACTCATCTTCTGGAGGTAAAGTACAAAGATCTTTCCGTCACCTGGCGGTGGCTTTGGAAACTAGGTCATAATGAAACTCAGAGGTCTGTTTGATCATTTCCGCTTCGCAGATGCCACGGGTGGGCCTCGGAAAATGAGTCAAAGCCTTTTTCGGTCGGTCGCTGACCCCTAAACCACTCCCTCTTCCAAGGTATCAGGTGGAAAGTTTATCAAGACCCCGTTCGGCCGTTCACCTCTTTAAATAATGACCTTAGAAAGTCTTGTACTTTGCATTTTGAATTTTTACTCTTCGTTACACTTGATGTATGTATTTTGTACCTTACCCTTTGTATTTCATTACCAAGATGATCAAGGATCAATAACCTCCATCAATGTATTTGGATCGGTTTGTGGTATCATTTGATTTTCGTGATAAACAAAGGCGAACGACTCAGTCAAATTTTTTAGGAAATTACAAATTTTGACAAGAGAGATGAAGCGCAAAGATCGCTATTCCCTGGTAATGACCTTGGGAATAAATTCAAATGTCGGTTTTACCTCTCCCCTTGATGTGGAGTCTTGGAAAGTAGGTCAAGCTATCGTTTAAAGTTCGTTCACTCCTGTTCCGCTGCTAAAAAAGTAGATCAAGCTCAATGGTCGCTAGCTCCTGGTGGTGATCTTGAGCATTAAGTCAAGGTGAAGTTTAAGAGTTGCTTACGTTTTGAAAAGTATAAAGGTATTGATTAATCGCATTTTGGCTATACACTATGTCCAATGTAACGACCAGGAACAACCAGGTCGGGAAGGGTAGTGCAGTTTTCTGACAGGTTACAATTCTACGTGAAATTTCAGTTCTTTTGACACTCACATGTCAATATCTGCCATTTATAGTTATTTTGACTTCATGAAAAAAAATGGCGGATGCAGATGGTACCTTGTTAATTGATTACTTGAAAACGTTTATAGTCATGGCAACCCATTTTTACCAGTGCACAGAGAATGAATAGGGCTAGGAATAGGGCTACTTTTAGTGTACTTAAAAAAAGTTAATTTGCGTATAACCGCACCTATGGCAGATATTGACATGTGGGTATCAAAAGAACTGAACTTTGACGTAGAATCCAAAAATGCAATAAAAAATAGGGGTTGCCATTTAAAATAACGAAGTTACTATCTACTTCCGGTGTTTCTGGAAGTGCGGCCATTTTGAAAATATTATTAATATTAGCCTTCAGAGTAATTCCTAAGTGCAAATATTCAAAAACCTACCTATTTTACTTTCCCAGAAACGTTTAACTATAGCTCCCAAAAAAACACCCTGTATAGAGGCAGTGTGGTCATACAGTAGTGTTATTTTCTATTGGTAGTTGGGAGATTCATCATGGTTTGGCCAAATACACCGGATTGGTGCAAATTAACCTGGAAACCATAACAAGATGATGAATTTATCTTGTCGGACAGAATTGTGACAGTATTATTGTAACCATAGCAAAATCTACTAATTCGTTTAAGCCAATCAGCTCAATGATTTAGCGCGATTCATACTATACGTCCCGTCACCGTTCCGTCACCACATCGTCAACGAAACGTAAGACTTGACGGTCCGGACGAAGACGCGACGGTGTAGTCTGAATATGTCTACAGCTTTCAATGTAAGAATATTTGACGTTTCGTTGACGTTTCGGTGACGGTACGTATAGTATGAATCGCGCGGAAAAACATAGCCGATATAGAGCATTATGATGGCCACACTGTCTTTATCACTGTACTGTGGCCTATATAAATGTGAATTATTCTGTCATCATTCTGAGGATGGATACTTGGAGTGGGGGGGGGGGGGTAGCCGAGTGGTTTTAGTTACACAAGTTTCATTAATAACGTTCATATAGAACGTGTATCATTAAAAATTTAATCTACGACGGTCCAAATAGATTTTAATCAGATTTTTGAGTTATCTAAACGTTTTCATAAATTATGATTCAAAATTAGCAAGTGCCCGTACTAGTGGATGCCATGGTAACCGCGTTTGTCAATTTTGACGTTTTCTATAGAAAATAGTAGTAATTAGTAATTATCATTTGCGTGCTTTTATGCATTCATAAGAACACTAGTGCTTTTATGAAAGCCGTAATGACATCCAATTGACCATGCTAAATCTGTCATAATGACACCGTCGTATTACAAAAATAATAAGTTTCATTCGCAGCAACTTTCCAATCCAAAAGCAAAAGGTACATTTCGCGAATGCCATAATTCCTTTTGGATTTGTAACAATATTTAAATTGAATTGCTCCAAACGATCTATGCATATTCGTAAGCTGTACAGAACCGTCCGACAGGTGGTCTAATTATAGTAAATGGGCCACCACGGTTGCAGTTGAAATTACTAATTTTAAACCAAGTTCCTACCATATAATGGAAGTGCTAATCTTAATTGGGCATATCGCCGTCAGAATCTTTGCTTTTAATGTCCACATGATTTAACACCTACGTCAAATGAATAGCCACCTACATCGTGTAGGTAATGAATTTTGATGCAATGTCACGCAATTAATTTATCGTTGCCTACTTCTCCAATTACCTCGTATACGCAATCAAAAAGTGGCTATGACAATTTAACTATGTTCAGTCTGTAAAAAACCAACGATATTATAATTTCAGGGCACGTCGTTTTAGCACATTATTGTTATTAACAATAATAGAAGTGCAATGACCTAGTGGTTCAAGAGCACTTAACTGTTACATATATTACACAGACTGCTCGCGTAAGAATTACAGTAAAAATAACGACAATCTTTAGGTGTGCATTAGTGACTTTTTGTTCCACATTACGATTTTTACGTGATACAATTTGACGTATAGTATTGTAGTCAATAATACGCAGATCGAGTTCAAGTGTCCATAATTAGCTACCTTTTCACAAACGTCAATGCAATTCAAACTATTTCAATTTAAATGTCTCGCACCTGCACTATCGATAACCTTTTTGCAATGTAGATCATGACAAGTTTCAGTTTCAGGAACTGTTACTTGATTATCTAATTAACATTTAGCCAAATGTAACCGATAGTTTTCACTTTTAGAGCGTTCATTTCAGGGTGCTTGTCGATTTTTGAGTGGCGCGTTACCCAAAAATGTCATAATGTGGGACATAGTCAAATTTTATGTAAATTAAGGACTGTTATAGTAAAACAAATCTCCCCCCTCGTGCTTCCATCCACAACAGCTTGTTTGTGCAACAACGTTGTTTCCGGAATCTCTTCTACTGAAGATTTATCGATTGATTTTTCAGTTCTAGGTTAGAGAGTAGGGGTGATGCCACAAAAATACTCATTAGTTGTTTGGGCGGTGTGTTAACCAAAATAAATCCATAAAAAAAACAACAACGGCAATTTGACCGTTCTAGAATCAGTGCCCTTATTCTTTTCACCATATTTTAACGCCTCGCTAAGACGTTAAAAAAATCGCACGGAGAAAGTTATTGTACGTTAAATAAGGCAAAACGCTTTAAGCAAATGAGCGATTAATATGCTCAAGCTTATATAATTCCGTTCAAATGACCCTCATAACGTAACGTACCTACATTTCCATTTAGAATATATTGTTTATCTGGTTTCGAACGTTTTTGGAAATTCGTGGGCTCTAAACGCGTTTTTTACCTCTTCGCCTTGATTATTCCTTAATTAAAGAATTAATTAATAAGCAACGTCCTTGAATATTTAAAAATATGTGCAAAATCAAATAATACCTGAACCAAATTGTAGGCGATTGTCTTGTTTTTTTAAGACCGCGCTTGAGTACCACAATTATCTAAGTGTCTACACTCTACAGCCATAAAAATTTGTTTAAGAGGGGTACCTACTCCTACCGATAGATGGCGACAGAGTAGAACATCACCTAAATTAATAAGTCTTTCAGTCTTTCACGAATAAGTAAACAGTTTTTGAATATTGTAATTCAAAAAGGAAGGTTAGGTTTAGGTATCGATAACAAAATAACCGATAAATCTAAATTAACGTTAATCGACAAATGATTTTTATTAGCTTCCTAGCATGTGCTAGGTAGCTATTGCGATAGCCGTTTTTTGAACATTTCAAAATTTCATCAAATGTCGACGTTTTAGACCATTTTAAGCAACTTTTAAAGAATAAAATTTTTTTCCGTCTGTATGTACGTACGTACGTACGTACGTGTTGGCAATTTTCTGAGAAAACGGCTCGACGGATTTTGTTGAAATTTTGTATATATGTTTTAGGCATACCGAACAGAAAAATAACGGGCCGGATTTTTGAAAAAAAATTTTGGAGCGCCGTAACGGCATCGAACTTTTTTTTTCAAATAGCAACCTAAAATTTTTATTCTATTATTTGGAAGACCTTATTTTCCTGTGTACAACCTACAAAAAATTGGGCCGGGTTATATTATCAAAAAACGGAGAAAAAAATTGTCAAAGTCAAAAAATTGTGTTGCATATGTGCAAAACGCAACGATCTTGTTTCTGAAGCAATTTAAACGAAATTTCTATGGTAAGTCCCTTTAATAAAAGCAAACAAAATTCATGCGCAAAAATCGTTTTGCGCATGCGCAGAAATGCAATTATCTTATTTATGGAACAATTAAAACGAAATTTGGATGGTAGGTCCTCCTAATAAAAGAAAACAAAATGCATGCGCAAAAAATCGAGTTGCGCATGTGCAACATCCAACTTTCTTATTTATGGAGCAATTTTAACGAAAATTGGATGGTAGGTCCCTCTAATAAAAGCAAACAAAATGCATGCGTAAAAAATGCACCTTTCTTATTTTTTCCGTCTGTATGTACGTACATATGTTGGCAATTTTTGGTTTCAGCTAGGAAGCTATTCTGTCAAGAATTTGACACCTGGTTTGCCCAACGAGCTACAATATTTACGTTAATATCTTCACAATGATAGGGTGAATAATGAGTTAATGTGTGTGGTTCCGCCACGGCGCCGGCGGCGCTTTTACATGCATGCCGGCGCTTTATGCATTACTATCATACCTTATGCCATTGCCCGCCCCCTTCCGCAATTGTATAAAGCAGTGTATCCCTCCACTTGCGGTGCACCCTTAATATACCTACGAAATAAACCATGCAATGCTATACAGGGTGGTGACATGCGTCACGCATCATAGGGATTTCAATGTAAAATTCATAACATGCCATTATTGGCTCCCCAAATTATTTTAGAGCAAAAATGTATTAAGGTTTTTTGTAGAAAAAAATGTTGTACGTCAATCAACCGTATTAGTTTTCAATTTTTTGCATAATAAAGACGGAAAATTAGAAAAATAAAACCCGCATCTTTTTCAATAATCTGTGATGCCATGGAATTTTATAATACAAAACTACGCCAGTATCCGTCATGCCATGGAATGTCTGCTATGAAACAAATCAAATTCTATCAAAAAGTATTATACTTTGGAATGGCGAATTCAACATAAAGAAAGACCAAATTACTAAAAACGGTTTCCTAATATAACAATTTACAATAAATGTTCGATTAAGTCACCAGTAACTGCAAGACAGTAACCAAGTCGATCATAAAATCCATTTCGAACTGCTGCTAATTGATAACTGGATATCTTTTTGTTTTAGAAAATTCCATGGCATCGCAGATTATTGAAAAAGATGGGGGTTTTATTTTTCCGTTTTTATATGAAAAAAATTGAAAACTAATACGGTTGATTGGCGTAAAAAAATTTTTTCTACAAAAAACATACATTTTTGCTCTAAAATAATTTGGGGAGCCAATAATCGCATGTTATGAATTTTACATTGAAATCCCTATGATGCGTTACGCAAGTCACCATCCTGTATAGTAGGTAGGTAAGTTTAATGTAGCTCTTAATAATAAATTGAACCCAGCTGGATGATTCTCATTATCTGATAATAAATTGAATGGAAAACTTTGCTTTCCTCTAAACGAGTTTACGCATTTATTTATTTATTTATACATTTATTTTGTATTTATTTATGTATTTATTATTATTATTATTGCCCAGCAGACATGCCAAACATTTTATAAAATACGTTGATACTAATTTATTTAAGGTATGACACATTTGAAAAATTGGGGATTTTGAGAGCAAGTTAGAATGTGCTGTTTAACATGATAAATAATACCTACAATTTGATATACTTACTTTTAATTTTTTCAAACCGATTAAGGTGAATGTTCGAATGCTTAAGAGTTTGCCCCTATTATTTATTTGACAAGACAAAATTTTAACACCCTTAATGAAATCGGTTTATTTTGAATATTAAAAATACTTACCATAACTAGATAGCAATAATAATATTGATATCCCTTGGGTCGTCCAAACTCGCAGTGCTTTTTGATCCATTAGGTTGATCCAAATGTATGAACAAGACGATCCTAGATCTCGTAAAATGAATGGCCGCTTTGATTTGAAGTTGAAATACGATTACTCACAAATGAGGTGATCCGACGGTAAATTTTGTCATATAAAAATATTATCTGTGCACAATAAGCCGCTTTAGACATGCGATGAGTACAATGTGAAATCCGTTCTATAGTTACATGACGCTAATATGCCTCTGAGTTATGAGTGCGTAATATTTTTAAGTGCCATCTTCAATTCCTGTGGAGGTAATGTTAACATTTATCAACCATGTTTTGCACATATTTGAATACAATTTAGAGAAATTATAAAATATTGATGTAAAACCATGCATGTGTTTATACCATAACGGCTATTCGTGGAAGATGCGACAGGTGCCGCTCTCCCTCTTGGGTGTATAGGTACGGCGGTTGATGCTACATAATTGCCTGTTGATACGGAAAAGGCGGCGGAAATTGTATACTTTTATTGCATTAACTGTGTACACGTTAAACGCAGTATATTTCAGTTTAGTAGACGAAGAAGTCTTCATAAACTCTTACAAAATTTGTGGTACCACTACTGAAACTGATCAGGTTTTTTAGTTTTGCCAACTATGAAGCAACATAACCTCACATTTCGATGAAATTATACTGAACTTTTTATTAAAATTGTGGAAAATTTCGGGCTTCTATCTCATTTTTTGTTGAAAACGCTTATTAAGGTACCCTTCCAACAATTGTAATTAATTTCATAATCGTAACGCAGGGGCATATTAGCGTCATACACCAAATTCTTCTAGTGTTCAGTAGCAGAATGTAATTTTGAGTTTTTAAAACTCGAATAACACCAGAAGTCACAAAATCCATCCTACGGCAAATTACAGTTAGTTGACTTCACTTTGTCCGCGACCCAACGCGAGTTTCACACAAAACCACGCTACAGTGAGCCACACCGACCTACCCAACTCCGCTATCTCTGAGGGTTCTCGACGCGAATTCTCCCGCGCCTTAATGCTAATTGCCCCACCGCATGTGTAGTACCAGTTTTGATCGCACTGCAGTTCATAAATTTGTATTTACAACTAATTTGATCCATTATTCAACAAATTCGTACCTTGACATCAGGGGAGCTGAATCCATATATTGACCTAGTACGGCCAATCTATCTGCTAAAGACTACCGATTCGATTGAGCAATGCATATATTCTTTCGTGTATGTAATATATAATTTCACCTTTTTCTATTGGAGTGGCCACAGTGGGTACTGCCGACTGTGACCGCCGCCGCCTGGCTTACATTCATGTCAGACTGTTTTGACATATTTGGTACTAATTAATTCATTCATTCAACGTGCAAATGCAATACTAACATTATGAAGGATTAGTGACTTAAGTCTAATTAGTTCATTAGATGGGAGGGCTTTCAATTTGAATATCTTATATGATTGAATTGTCACCTATTTTTGATATTCGATATTTAACAAGTGTGTTCGTAGCAGTTGTTCATTTGTGCGTTACTTTTTTACATTCAAAAACATTTTTGTTTCTACAATATAATTAGGTCCAACTGAAACAAGTTTAAAAAGTCATTATGCAAACATAAATGACGAGAGCGTATTTTCCTGCTAATAATATTAATGCTAGGACCAGGAAAAAATACCGGTAGGCACGAGATCCTTATCCCATTCTCTTTCAAATGACCCGTCTATCGTCGAAGTCTATACAGTTTAATGAAAAATAGTGGAGCGTATACAAATTTTGAAATGGGCATTAGTTTTACTTTTATTCGAAGTGTCTACATATGGAACTTTTTATAAATGCTTTCGTAAATAGCATTACGCATTGTCTACATTAGAAATTTCATTGAATACCTTCATAAATAAAACATACAGCATGGGTTAACAGTAATTTTGAAACCGGTATTAATTTAGTTTCAATTCATATGATATGATATTTCGTTTAACTGCTTTCATAAATAATAAAGTTGCCATTGCGCATGCGCAAAACCAAATTTTAAAACTGGTGTTAGATTTGCTTGTATTCCAAGTGCCTATGTATTAAATTTCATTTAAATGATTCAGTAAATAAGTAAGTTGGCATTGGGCATGCGCAAAACCAAATTTTGCAACTGGTGTTAGATTTGTCTTTATGCCAAATGCCTATGTATAAAATTTCATTTAAATGCCTTCATAAATAAGAAAGTTGGCATTACGCATGCGCAAAACCACATTTTGTAAATGTCGTTAATTTTACTTATATTCGTAGTGTTTACACATAAAGTTTCATTTAAATATATTGATAAATAAAAAAGTTAGCATCGCACATGCGTTAAACCAAATTTTTGACACTGCGCATGCGCCAAACCAAAAAATATGGGTATGGGCACGGAGTCCTTGGACCAAGCCCTTTCAAATGAGTCCTATACTCCTATATCGCCGAAATCGGTTCAGTGGTTTAGAAGGAGTACGTGTGACGGACAGACGGACGGACGTCAAAGTGCAGCCAACAGCGATTTTTCACATTGAGGAAGATACGCTAAAAAGTACCTGAAACGCTAATGTTTCAGAAATTTTTCAAGATAGTTTGAATATGTACTTTTGTTTCATAGCCACCTTTTTCTTATAAATTTTGCTTATTGTCAATTTTAGGGTAGTAGCATATGATGACTATCCAAGTGTGATACATTGTTTTTTTAATGCCAAGCTGTATCAAAATATACAATAAAAAATGCGGGTCCATATTTAAAAAAATAAGGTTAATGATGGCCCAAAGAAAACCGAAACGTCAGACTTAAAATCTAATTAGGCCAACAGGTAGGGAAGAAAAAGTAGCAAGGAAGTGTAATTTGTTTTCAACAAAGCCCTTACAATAAAGTGATAAAAAAATGAAAAAGAAGTATTCGAGTTTCGGTTTGTACACCAGCACGATAGTAAGGTTATAAACCGCTGAACCAAATTTGGTACACATATTTATACTGTATAAGAAGGTAGCGGTAGAAAGCATAAGGGAAGCTTTGACCTTCAATGTGATTGGTTAAAACACGAGCCAGTATTACAATGAAACATAAAACGACTGGTGAATTTGGTAAGTTGGTAGTTTATGTTGCCAACTAAACTGCCGAAGTGTCATTAGTAATTATTGTGAAAGATTTGTTTCTGTTCGCAGTGCTGAATATTTCTACTTTACAATAATTTTGTGCCGTTTTATATTTTTCCTGTGTGTGTTTATCTTCAAACACAGCGCCATCTACTACCTTCTTATAATGAGTGCAGTATAGACAGAGACAGAAAACTTAATAATTGATGAACAAAAAAATAAAGACGATGATTAGTATGCTGGTGATTGGAGTAATAATCCTTTGAATTTACTCATATAATATAGCAGTTACACCGTTAAAAGGGGGTATTTAAATATACCTACTTCTTTGAAAAAATTATAGTATTGTATTTTCATTGGTGCATTAAATTTTTCATTGTCCCACATTTTATAATTTACATTAACATTTACCTCCAATAACGTAAATAATTATAGAATGCGGTGCGTGTTTATTATTGCTGTGAAAAAGTGATGCAAATTGAAGAATGCTATAGGATGTTACACGCGAACTTTTCGGTTAAATTTATATTTTGTAACAAAATATAGCGAGCGTTTCGTAATTTCTGTAGGATGCAAGAAATAGGTATAAAGGAAATCGGAAGTGATATGACACATATGTAGGTGTATGCTGTAAATAGCACGGATGTTTTGTTGACCTTCGCTTAAAAAATAGACTGACAGCGATGTCGAATATTAAAATGGGTACGGTTTGAAGGTCGTTCACTGAAATATTTTTTGAACAAGTGCTACCGTTCCTCTATCGGCCTCCCCCTGTTTTTTTCTGTAGTGATTCAGAAAGTCTTGGGTAATCTACCCAATATTGCAAAAAAAGTATCACTTCTTTTAGAAATATGTGGTAAAAACTATTTCCTAAATTAATGCTAATAAATTAGTGTGCACCTGCTCTATATTTTGGTTGAAAATTATCCGACTTTGAACTTGGCCTATACCAATAGCTATTACCTATTCTGTGGTTCTCTGAAGTGGCTGCTATCTACTAATTGAAGAAAGGAAGAATGGAAGACCTTTTGCACTCGAATGGTTTTCCCGTATGCATTAATAGATTAATTAACCCACGCATAGGTAGATGGCAAGGTTACACTAATTGTTATTGCCGCTTAGTAGGTATCTGAGACTTGCATAAATAGTTTTCGCCTTTCTAATAAAGTTGTATTAGCATTATGCAAGTTGACTTCCCAGATAAATGATATGGTCGTTACGAAAATTAAAGGTTGTTGGAGTTATTTCTATACCCTAAATTGATTGCATGTGTGCATTTTGGTCACGCATTTACCTACGTAGGATCATCACATATACTCCTATGATAAATAGCTATTTTTAATTTTGTAACAGCAACTGACCACATTTTATCAGTTTTGTAATGATTACACATACCTATTAGCGAAAGGTCGATTTCTATTTTTCCCTTTAAATTTTATTCTAATGTGGAAACACTCCATTAATATAATGGTCCATAATATTTTTTTGTCGTGGATATTATAAAATGTGAAGGTCGGTATGAGACGAGTGTATTTAGTCCTTCCGCATTCACAGTTATCGAGATTTGGATAGATTCTTTTCTCCAGTGTTTCTAATGGACGTTGCTGGTTAAGTATACTCTATTGACCTAAAAAAGTTAAAGACTAGACTCAGACTTCCCGGATGAAAGGATTAGGACCATAGTTCTTACGTTGTTTTGTACGATTTTAAGCCAAAATTTTAGTGATCGTCTTGTACCAGTTTTTTTTAAATTTGAGGGAGCACAGAGATATTGCAAAGTAAAGATCTAGTCCAGGCCCCAGAGGGTTTGACCATGCAAATTTCTGAGACAAAGAACCATGATGCAGGGCTTATGTATTTTGGGTCGCTAAATCCGAATTTGACATTTGCACAAAAATCCGGATGACGCGGGAGCCGCCATCTTGGAAAAATGGCGGAAAATCGGCGGTTTTTGCACAAAACGCGAAATAACTCATTCGGTATCGGTTTTTTGGCGAAGAAACATGAGTAATAAATTAAAATAGGTACATAAAATTTCCTTTGAGATGAGCCCTTGTTGATGAAAATCGGATAAAAACTAACGCCACTACAGTGCGACGTAATTGTGGTTTTTTTTATTTTTTATATCCTTATTGGCTGTTCCGTCAGAAACTTGGCATTCCTTATTCAAATGCATAATTGGGCAGCATTTACCGAAAGAGAACCAACTTTTTGCCGTCAAATTTTGCTGTCGGATTTTCCTGTTGATAGAACATAACGTCCTGCTGCCCAATCAAAAAATCTAAGCAACATCTTTTTCTTAAAACCGGGAAAGGGAAAAATCCGCAGAAGATCTACAACCGGGAGTCCCTTCAAAATGAAGTCACAGCAGACCATTTACTCTTCATTCATGCATTCAGTGGCTGCGACACAACCTCGGCAATTTACAGGCACGGGAAAATAAAGTTTTAGCAACACTTAAGAAAACACCCGGATTTAATCAAAGTAGCAGACTTTTGAAAAGCCAGACGCACCACCCGACCAGATTTCCAAAGCAGGACATACATTTCTACTACGTTTGTATGGCTGTAAAGGTGATTCAGAGACAACTTTAAATAAATTGCGGTATGAAAGTTATGTTCGCACCTCTTTTTGCAATGTTCAAAATCTTGCAACCTTGCCACCTACAGAAGATGCTGCTGCGCTTCATTCATTTCGGGCCTATCATCAGATCCAGCAGTGGCGTGGAAACAGAGCAAAAATGGCCTCATACCAATTACCACCTTGCAACACTCTGCCCCGGAAAAGATCTTAAACAAAATTTCATGTAAATGTAAAAAGGGATGTGGCAAAGCGTGTGGTTGTAGAAAGGCAGGGCTGCATTGCTCTCTTGTTTGCGCCAACTGTCATGGCTCCTGCGAAAATATGCCAGATGACACGCTGGCCTTAATGGAGGAAGAGGACGGAGTTGACGGCGATGATGGTGAATTGACTAGTTTTACAGAAGACGACGATGAGACGTCTACCGATGAAGATGATACATCAAGTACCTCAAGAGACAGCCCTTTTGAAACTGAATCAGAATTAGAACCCAGTGAATCTGTGTAGTATCGTAAGGTGTAAACTGTACTTTAGTTTTAACAATGAATCGTATGTAACTAACTTCAGGACATAGAATAAAGTTAATCACGCTTCACCACGTTTTTCTATGCAACGTTATTACATTTTCTGGCGACGAGAGATGAAAAAGAAAACGAAGTTAACAATTTAATTCAGAAGAAGTAGCTAAACAGTTTTTTTTGTTTTTTTTCGGAAAAAGTTCTGAAACCGACCCAAAATACAGTATATAATTTTAGGGTACGTGCAGGGATTCTGATTTACAATGGCGATGCCAGACAACGTGAATGTGACCGTTGTCAATACAGGGAATATAAGTAATATTAAAACTTTCAACATCGGAGATGACTGGGAAATATTTGTGGAACGGCTTGACCAATACTTAATAGCAAACCGGGTGGAAGAGGAACGAAAAGGGTCGATTTTGATTACCTCCGTAAGCGAAGAAGTTTACAAAATTATGAAAAATTTATGTTATCCGGAAAAACCATTTAATAAAACCTATGCTGCTTTATGTACTCTGTTGGAGGATCAGTTCAAGCAGAAGGTATCGTTGTTTCGGAAGAGAATAATCTTCGATAATTTAAGGCAAGGTGAAGAGACTATTAATGAATGGTACGTGAAAGTAAGGAGAGCCGCTGCTGAATGCGAGTTTGGAACGTTGCTGGACGAGAGGATTAAAGACAAGTTTGTCGTTGGGTTAAAGCCAGGGGCAGTGTTGAACCGAATGTGCGAAGAGAAACCGACCAAAAGCATTGCAGAATTGGTAGAAGTGGCCCTAGCCAAGGAAGCCGCATTACGAGAATCCAGAAGTGTAGAAGTACATCAGGTTCGGAAAGCGAAGGAAGATTCTACTTCAAAACGGTGGCAAGTACAGGATAGAAAGAAGTTCGATAAAAGTAGGTGCACTGTAGAAGAAAAGAAAAGCGAAGAGGTGAGTGAAGCTCGTTGTTTTCATTGTAATAAGACTAAGCATGATTTTAAATTATGTAAATTTAAGCAGTACGTTTGTGCAAAATGCAAAACAAAAGGTCATATAGCTGCTGCTTGTAAACGTAAAGTTAAAGATAATCATTTTATTGATGAAGAGGACGATGATGATGTTAACGTTGAAACTTTAAAGGTAGATATTTTCAATATGAAACCTAACAGGTATGTTACACCTTTGTATGTACAAATTTTAGTTAATAAGACACCTATTGTTATGGAAGTGGATACAGGAGCAGGTTTATCTTGCTTACCATATGAAATGTATTGTAAATATTTTTCGAACATTAAGGTAGAACAGACGGCGGTCAGGTTGCGATATTATGATGGACCGATTGTGAAACCTAGAGGTCAAATCAAGGTAACTGTAACTATAGGAGACTGTTCAAAGACATTTACCCTAATTATAGTAGATGGTGCAAAAAGGGCATTATTAGGCAGAGATATTTTCACTGAATTTGAGTTAATAATTAGGGGTACTAATGTTTTTTATAAAGATGTTTCGTTACATAATCGTAATGTATCAATTAATAAGGTTAATGTTGAAGTACCAATAGAATTAGATATTTTGTTAAACAAATATAAGAACCTTTTTAAAGCAGAACTAGGCTTATATAAGGGTGAGAAAATTAATTTGTCAGTAGTTGAGAATGTAACGCCCACTTTCATAAAAGCACAACAAATCCCAATAGCGTTCAGAGATAAAGTTAAACAAGAATTAGCTAGATTAGAGGGAGAAGGCGTAATTTGCAAGGTGGACAATTCTGAATGGGGTACGCCATTAGTACCAGTCCTTAAGGCAAATGGAAAGGACGTGAGAGTGTGTGCAAATTACAAAATTACAATTAACAAATTTTTAAGGGATGTAAATCATCCGTTACCGTTAATTGAAGAAATATTTTCTTCTCTTGGCGGGGGACAACGTTTTACCAAATTAGATTTCTTAAACGCATATAACCAGTTAGAATTAGATGCAGAAACAGCAAAACTTTTAGCTTGGAGCACACCTTATGGCATCTATGAGGTAAAACGACTACCATATGGCACTAAGCCTGCGTGTGCTATATTCCAAAGTAAAGTAGAAAAGGTATTACTAGGATGTCAAAATACAGTAAACTATCTTGATGATATCGTAGTCACAGGTAAAACTGACAAAGAACATCTGGAAAATTTAGCAGTTGTTTTTGAGAAATTGTATCGTGCAGGTTTTAGACTAAATATAAAAAAATGTGAGTTTTTTCGAGAATCTATTTCATATTTAGGGTATAAGATTACAGCTGAAGGGTTAGGAACGGATAGTAGAAAGATAGCTGCAATTCAAGAAATACCACAGCCAAAAGATGTTACAGAATTGCGTTCTTTTATTGGAATGGTTAATTACTATTCGAAATTTGTGCATAATTTCGCTGATAAGTTGAAACCATTATATAATCTTTTAAAAGAGAGCTCAAAGTTTACTTGGTCTATACAATGTGAGGAAGCATTTCAGTTAGCTAAACGAGAAATAGCATCTGAGAAAATATTAGTACATTTTGATCAAAATAAACCAATAAGGTTAGCTTGTGATGCAAGTCAAAGTGGAATAGGCGCGGCACTATCACATGTAATGAGGGATGGTACTGAGCGTCCTATATGTTTTGTGTCAAGGGTTTTGACAAAAGCTGAGGAAAAATATGCAATGGTTCAAAAAGAGGCTTTAGGTATCTATTGGGCGGTGCAAAAATTGTACCAATATTTAGCGGGACGTAAATTCGAGATTGTCACAGATCACAAACCTTTACAAACAATTTTTGGCGAATTTAAGACATTACCTAAGATGGCCGCTGGAAGGATGCAGCGATGGGCATTATTTTTGTCAGGGTTTGATTATAGTATTAGGTATATAAAAGGTTCAGATAATGTAAAAGCAGACGCCTTAAGCAGATTGCCTATGAAAACAGTAGAAATTAATGAGGGCGATGAGGTTGATTATTTTAATTTTTTGGAAACTGTCAATGTTATTGATTCCATTAGGTTAAGAGCTGAGACAAGAAAAGACACTGAATTAAGTAAAGTATTCAATTTCATTAGGTATGGTTTTCCTCATACCAAAGATAGTGACTTATTACCATATTGTAGACGTAAAGATGAATTAACAGTAGAGAAAGGAGTAATTATGTGGGGCTACAGAGCAGTAATTCCTGCTAAATTGCGACAACAATTGTTAGCTGAATTACATAGTACACATGAGGGTATTAGCAAAATGAAGGCTAATGCTAGAGCATATTTTTGGTGGCCCGCTCTAGATAGTGATATTGAGAAATGTGTATCATCATGCAGGGGATGTATGCATAGTCGATCGGAACCTAATAAGTCAGTATTGACACCAAATTTAAAAACGTATACAGCATTTGAAAGAGTGCATGCCGATTTTTTGGGCCCTATTAAAAACAAAATAATTCTTGTTATCATTGATATGCATTCAAAATGGCCTCAAGCTTACATTATGAACAGCACTGATGCTGGAACAACTATAGAGAAATTTAGGGACTATTTTTCGATTTTTGGATTACCAAGTGTTTGTGTCACTGATAATGGTCCACAGTTTACTTCAAACGAATTTTCGAAATTTTTAAGTATGAATGGAGTGAAACATGTTACTTCTCCTCCATATCATCCATCAAGCAATGGATTTGCAGAGAATTTTGTAAAGAGTATTAAGAATGGTATCTGTAAGTCGTTAAAGGATGACTCAAATCGAGGTGTTTCTTTAGAAACAATTTTAAATCGATTTTTGTTTCATTATAGGAACTCGGTACATACTAGTACTGGAGTAACCCCATCTAGCTTAGTATTTAGGAACAAACCGAAAAATAGGTTAGATAGGTTGTTAGAAGTAAAGAGTAGTAGTGACAATAAGGTAAAAGATTATAAAGGAAACCGACAAGTAAATTTCAAAATAGAGGAGCGAGTTTGGTGTAGAGATTATAGAAACCCAAATAAAAAGGGATGGGTAGAAGCAAAAATTGAAGAAATAATAAATGAAAGAGTATATTTATGTAGGGTACTTGGAGAAGAGTTAATATGGAAAAGACATGTTGACCAAATTTTAAAAATGAAAGGGGATAAGGTAGAGAATATGAGTAAGACAGTAGAGACAGGGGAACGGGTGCAATTTCAAACAGTTGATAATGAAATAGGTACGAAACTTAATAATAGTAATATTAGAAACCCAGAGAATATCGAAAATGATTCCCTAGTGAAGGTACAACCAAATAACGAATGTAAAGAACAAAATTTAACCTCTGAGTCAGAGTTGGTAGTTAATACTGAGAATAACTTCAGTAACAATAGTTCTGGGGAGGATAACTTTTGCTCTAAAAATATTGTGTCTGATTGGAATAGTAATAGTAGACCTAAGCGGGTAATAAAACCACCAGTACGTTTAAATTTGTGAGGGGGTATTGTAGTATCGTAAGGTGTAAACTGTACTTTAGTTTTAACAATGAATCGTATGTAACTAACTTCAGGACATAGAATAAAGTTAATCACGCTTCACCACGTTTTTCTATGCAACGTTATTACAATCTGAATCATCGCAAGTTCAGAAGCCCCAGCGTATCCAAAACGCTCAAAGAGGATCATGCAGCTGTCCAAACAAGGCCCAGAAATGTCATCTGATGCGACAGAACCTGAGGAGTTTGATCAACCCGATTCATCAAATCGGAAGAGATAAAGATAAAGAGCAGCCACTATAGATCAACACACCAACGTCGTGGATCGTTTCGGTTTAGGTTGCGTCAATTCAGTCACTCTAAAATCATCATTTTGCGACAAAAAAATGGCTAAGAGACTGAGTTGACACAACCTGAGCGGCGGGGGTTTTAATGAGTAAGGCCTTTTGAATCATTCAATGCAGAAATCATGTAAATTATGAATAAAAATTTTAAAACTTAGGTATGATCTTGATACTCACTACACCGTGAATGCGAAGTAGGTTCGGGCAATTAAAGTGGAGGACTGCAAAATTCAGCAAATTTTTGATTTTATAGAAAACACTTTGAGACGATGTTGCGATGTCAATTTTGGTCCGATTTAAACAAACTTGGGCTCATTTTAAAGGTAATTGGATGTTCTTCAAAAGCTCCTCATGTTCCGAGAGATTACTGCTTGTGAATGACGTCAGTTCCGTTTTTTTTCGCGCGAAATATTGAAAATTGCGAAAACTTCATTTTTGGGCCGAAATTCGTCGCATTGTAGTGGCGTTAGTTTTTATCCGATTTTCATCAACAAGGGCTCATATAATTTGATGTACTTTAATTTATTACTGAAGTTTTTTCGCTAAAAAACCGATACCAAATGAGTTATTTTGGGTTTTGTAGAAAACACGCCGATTTTCCGCCATTTTTCCAAGATTTCGTCATGCGGATTTTTGTGCAAATGTCAAATTCGGATTCAGCGACCCAAAAAACATAAACCTTGGTTCTTTGTCTCAAAAATTTGCAAAGTGGATCCCTGTTTTGAGCTCTAGGGCCTGGACTAATCTGACAGGAGCTAATTAGGTTTATGTCTTACTTACCATTTTGGAAATGAACAATTCGCACAACCATTTAATAATAAATGGAGAAGAGACTATCTCCATCAGCAAGCGTACAGGTGTTCCAGAATAGTTAAGCGGCATTTTATACCATGTAACGGGAGCCCGTTGACGGATCATTTGGATTTGAATTTTATTTAATTTTTTTATTTTTTGAGATTTTATATTGGTTCTTCTGGCATTTACTCGTGTAGGGGCGGGAAAGAATAACCATACCGCAGAGAGCAATGCGTGTCGTGTAGAAAGCGACTAAACAACAGCAATTCAGCCGCAACCCTATTTTGACTGTTGACATTTTGACTTTGTAAATGCGTTTGAGAGCATGGGGCGCCAGTGAGCCGTGGGATATTGCGTGGTTGGGTGATATTGTTTATTTTAACGTCGCCGCTATCGAGACTGCTGCGTTGCATGGGATTTACTACCTCATTAGGAAATTATTTCACGTTGAGTGGATTTATAACAGTCAAAGGCATTTGATTGGTTGTGTAAATGTAGTTTTATTGGTGGAAACGCTTTGCGTCCTGTCAGGGAATGCGCATTGAATCCTCAGCGTAGTAAAGTTAATCCTGTCTAAATTATCGTAGGGTGGATTTTGTTTTGTGTCAAAATTCGCATCGAGCCACGAGAGAAAACTAGCGTGAAGCGGTCAGTACAGTTAAGTCGGTCACCCGTAATTTAGCGCAGGGTGTGTTTGATTTGTATTTTAGTGTCAACACTTCGGTGTCAACAGTTTGCATCTCTGAACACAATAACACTAAAAATATCAATTAACAACTTAACTCTAACATTAGCATGGATTGCAACTTAAAAAAGTTCTTCAGCACGTTTCTTTGATGTTTCCTCCCCATCTTTGGAGTTGTAGGTGAATGGGGAATTAGGTCGTTGATGTTTCCACGCTATATGAGCAGTGGTGTTCCTACGTTATGAAACAGCGGTAGGAGTTTAAATGTACGCCATTGACAACGTACCTGGAGTACTTCCACGCTATAGGAGCGGCGGTGGTGATGTAGCGGTAGTATGTATACAGAAGAGATCTTCTTCGGTATAGACGCTGAAGCAGACTGAATTTTTACGCCAATGCACACTCTATTACTCCTACGTTTTTTTGGTGGGGATATGTCACTGTCAGCTTGCTAAAGACATTCGTAGAAGAGCTGGCGGTATTAGAAATGTGGTGTTGCCATATAAATGTTACAGTGAGCAATGATCTAAGGAAATTCCCATCTCTGCCACAGATTAAAAATCCACCTCAAACCAGGTTCGAACACTCCACCTCCGGATTTATAGCCCAACGCTCTACCACTGAGCTATAAGTTTTTAGTGACTCATTCACAGAGGATAATTTACGGCCCACAAACTGTACGAACAATAGTGGAAATGTGAACTGACAAAGATTAAAACTGCGTGACTTTAAGTTTAATTGAGAGACAGACATTTGGCTCGAATGCGAGCACCTGCTTAAAATTAAACAGGCGAAATTAAATTCTGTCATTCAATTGAATGGAATTTGTAAAGTGGCAATTCAATATAACAGAAGCAAGTAAAAGGGGGTTAAATTTAATATAATTTACGTTAGCTGCTCGCACATTTGGACAAACGTAATTCTAATTTCAAATAATTGACATTAGCTGGACCGCTAATTTCACAAAAACAGGATTTTTAGTAATAATTTTTAGCACTGGTCGGGCACATAATTTAGCAAAGACTATAATTTATGTAAAATAAAATAATGAAAATGAGAGTAACCCATAACCGCGGCAGACTTAATTTTAATTAGTCATGTCCTTAAATTACGCCCTCAGCAGCTGATGATAGATGCATTCATAGTTTTGTGAATTATAAACGCTACGTACAAATTATTATATTCCTATTGAATTCAATTAATCAGTGATAAATGAAAAGATATTACCTTACAATATTGCACATTTTTACTAACTTCATTCTACGATTTAAGGTTGTCTTAAAAGAAAAGAGAATTTTGTGTAAATAAGTAATCAATACTTCACGAAAAATATAAACTGGACCCGCAGACGCTGTTGTGTAGACGACAATTTGTCCTGAGAAGATTGTTGGTGGCGCTTCACGACGCTTTTCGTGTACTGGAATTCTGGTTAATTTGTAAAAAGGCGTGTCGAAGCTCGCGATTGGTCGAAGGTCTTCCGGGTAATAAAATCTATTTTCTGATCTCTTCGTCAGTCGGAGGGCTGCTTTCGCCTGCTGGTGCTGGTGCTGGTTCTCTATTGTGAATAATGCTGTTATACGGGGTGTCAATTTTAAAACTTGCAATATTAAAGGTGGGTATGGATACCACTTAGTCTCAGAGAAAATTCCTTCCGATAGAATAGAAAGAATTCGGAGCATGTAAGCGAAGACAAAATGACCGTACTCACGTAATTAGTGAAACCCAAGGTATAGCCTTTCCAACTCGAAGAGAAATGCAGAAACTAAAGCGGGGATCCACAAAATATAGGTTCAAGCGCCAGAAATAATTATAATTGGAAATTGCAATTAGAACCTCATGGGTTTCGCCATTACCCTACGCTCTGCTGAACTGAGACGTGCTTGTACTAGAACGTCGGAAGAGGAAATTGAAAAGCAAAGAATGCGTCTTGAGGCTTGCTTGGAAAAATACACCCAGATGACGCCAACGCAATCGCGGTTACAATTTTGGTATGCCGGCGAATATCGAACAATGCAGTGACTGCGAATCAAAAATAATTCCAAAAATATCGTCCTTCTGTGCGTTTTTACCATTTACAGACTCTGCTCTCACAGTTTTCGTGCAAGGTTTCCAAAAACCAAAATATAAAAGGATTTTGTGGAAGTCATCTCGGTTTTTTCTCTTGCCACTTTTCGGAATTGTTTTGAGGAAGCGAATACTTTTTCCAAATGTAAATGTGTGTCATATTCAAAAAGTTCACGAAAAGATGGTATCTGCCTAGTTCCTTGTGAATGATTTGCGAAGGATATTTTAAAGTAGGTAGGACTACTATTAATACTATGAGAAATTGCTGCTGTGAAATCTCAATAAACCATTGTATTTTAGTACTCACATTAATTACCGTCTTCAATAAACCTTTTACTATAATAAGTCAAGATTTCTGTTACAATTTTACCTTTCTCCGCTATATAGAGACTTCGACAAGTCTAGAATTTTAAAACGGTAAAAGTTAATCATAATTCATGCAAACAGCTCACTCATTTTGTTCTTGCTCCAGTGGATTTCGCGGCACAAAATAAAGGAAAGTTGTTACACAACGATAAAACAAATAATGGTCAAAGGGTATATTGTTATTTTATCGAAAGTAGAAGGCGTACATTGGCAAATGCTGCGTAATGCGGATAAGTGCAATTTCCAAACAAGGTAAAAATTAATGACAATCCAATTGCAAAATGATCGTTTGTACAGTAACGGTTAATATGTTTTTAATTCGTCACACACTTCATTTGTGGCCGCTATTAGTTAGGTACCGAAATTGCAAAAGATCACTTGATTATTCATTCATCTTACAGCTTGCCCGAAATTAGTGCTCGAATGCTAATTTTTCAACATTCTGTTAAATGGCATTTAAGCTGTAAAAATGGAATTAGAACTGGTTACCTCATAATCATTTATTGCATCACTTACTTAATTCTCCTCTGTTGTAAATCACTTCGTAGGCATCGATTATTTATATCTATATTATTCGAACTGGGCATTTCCTTTATATATTATATATCGAGGTGCGTTCATTTACATATATTTAGAACAGGTGATCTATTTAAATTCATTTTCGACATTTTAGCATAAAATTCTACGGTACTTTTATATACCAAATGGCAAAACCATTTTTCTGTCTATTTCAATCAGATAAGCTAAAAAGGATTAACTTGATGGGCACCCGGAGTACAATTTTGCATAAGGACTTACGGACTATCCTCCTTCCTCAACATTTTCCAAAATCACTTGCTTCATATTGAACTTGAGATCATTTCTTTCCGACAAATTATATAGATACGAAATGGTTGGCTCTTATACGCACGTTCCTCCGTGGGACATTCCTTTTAGATCCGATCGTTCCGATAACCAGTGTGTACAGCAGGCATGTCAAACTCATTTATCGCCAAGGGCCATTTTACGGTTTTTACATACAGCCGCGGGCCATATCATAAAAAAGTTCACATTAAGAAAATTGTGATGTTTTATTATCTAATGTATGCAAAATAATATAATAAAACGAAAAAATACAAATAATCATAAAATTATGAAAATATTGTGTGCTGTTTTGGTTGAGACTGCAGAATATCTCAGCTGTTTTTGAAGATAAGAGACGTGCGGTTTTCGGGACCCTGTGCGATTTTTTTTGTTAAACTTAATATCACAAACAGAATCAATTCAACGAAGTGCGTTTGTTTCTTATTAGATACAGGGTAAAAACGAAAAGGTTGACTTTTTGGGATGTTATCAATCATACCTTACTACCGATGTACGATAGAAAAAAAGGTAAAAACTGCCTATTTTAAATATTTTTACGAAAAATCCAGTAGCGCGGTAAAAAAATTGAATCACCTTTTCTGTGATTGGACCCAAACCTAAACATATTTTTGAAATGCAACACCATGTATTTTTAACGTCAATTTTTTGCATTTCTTTTTCGTGATTACATTGATGAATCATCCTATATTTTTTTAAAATTAAATATATTTTTTTAATGACATGTTTCTACCGCCCGCCATTTTTATTGATTGACATCGGCTGCTTTAGCTACTATGGATACAATAAATAGAACAAAATCTCCATGAATCCATGGCCTACAATTTAAAAAAGTAAAAAATAAGGATTTTATTAATTTTCATCGATAATTGAAAATTAAAAAAATATAGGTTGTGATACAGCAATGTAATCAGGAAAAGGTATGAAAAGCAATTGACGTTAAGATATACAGGGCGTTTTAAATAATACAAACTTTGGAACAAATCTCAGAAACGGCGATCCAAAAGTTTTTTTACTACGCCGCTGAATTCTACATAACAATATCTAAAATAAGTTAACGAAAATACGGATTTATTCCAATTAATGTCAAATAAAATTGTCTCCAAAATTGAGTAACGTTTCCCCACAAATACAAAATTAATGCCAGATATTCAAAATTATTGATTAAAATTGACTCAAAACTCGTCCGAGCCTACTCATTCTCACAACCCGCGACTTGGTGAGCTACAGGCCGTACTCGACGAGTCTCGCGCCATGGGAAGTGCGCCTTTAAACTTCTGCTCTCCAAGATGGCCGTTATCTAGGTGATAAGAGCAAACAGGTACAGCTTCTAAATACGACGTACAACAAGCCCTTGTCGTTGGCATACCCTCGAAGAGGAACTGGTATTTTTCAGCGGGGGTGTTCGAGAACGCTCGAAAAGTACTACATAAAACACCGCTGTTTAAACGAGAGGGCGTAGAAACCAATTAATAACGAGTAATGAATCACCTATCAAACCGCTTTAGGTGTTACGGGGATTCTCCGACAAGTAAGAATACCGTGTCCAATAATAATGAGTTCTATGTAATGGAGAAAATGAATTGTGACAATCTACAGAGATCCTCATCACATCAAACTAATACGGACTAGACAGTGTGGCTTTTCTTATTTTTTGTAATCCAAAAATAACGGTGAACCTTATGAGTATCGTATAAATTTTAATCAGTTTTCAATAAATTGTTATTTTATGGTTTAAGTAGTTTAAAGTGAAAAAGTTATTACGCTAATGTATATTTTCAATCAGAAAATAAGTTTATCTTGCGCATTTTAATAGGATTTAACAGGGGGAAGGTAATTGTTGGACTTGTTCGATTCTTTATCTTATTAAATTTTCAGTTCCAAAAGCTTCTCCCATTTAGGTACAAAATTGTGTCAGCCTTAAAAGAAACATTTTTAAATTATAAAACGATGGTAATATTAGATAGTGTTAATTTTTATTTTGATTAATATTGTTGTGTAAAGTACGTCACTTAGACGGTATTTTGGTTTTGGCACCTTCAATAAGGTTGGGCCGCCCTGTTGTGGTAGAATTTCAATTTTTAAGTGCAATTCTGGTGGGTTGTTTACGAATAAACACTGGATTGTTTTACTTGAATTTATATTACCGTATTTGTTTCCCTTTTAGAAATTTTGTTTGCTATTACGTAAATCTTGTTTATATTTTATCGCTTTAGTAAATTATTCAATTTAGATATGGCGTTAGAAGTAAGACGCAATTGATCGAATGTGCGTGTTTATAAAAAGTTACATTTGGTCGTTGCGATAAGGAGTTTTATTGTTAGGCGAAATGTAATTAGCGCACGTGCTCTTACGCTGATAAGAGGATATGCAGGTGTTACGAAGAATTC
Source organism: Photinus pyralis (assembly GCF_008802855.1). Classification (NCBI taxonomy): domain Eukaryota; kingdom Metazoa; phylum Arthropoda; class Insecta; order Coleoptera; family Lampyridae; genus Photinus; species Photinus pyralis. The sequence goes on along the minus strand of NW_022170596.1, from coordinate 26,797,701 downwards.
CGCGTTTTATATCGGCGGAAGTATTTGGCGCGTTCCGTCGTGATTGGCGATTATAATTTTATGGTGGAAGTGGTGTTTCCTTAAATACTGGACGTAAGACTGTTGGTGTCGCGACGCACGGTTGAAGTTTTCGGGAAATTGGCCCTATTTGTTAAGGTTCTCTTCTTATTGGGAAACAGAGCTACAATTTACTTCACTTTACGACCATCTTTTATCCCTCCTCTATCTTTCTTTATCTAAGAAGAGAGCAATCAAGTAAAATTAAAATTTTCCCGGTTGAGCTAGTTGGTGCAACCCACATTTTAAAAAATTCAATTTAAAATTTGTATTGGGTTCGCCAGGAAAGAATGCCGGTCACAGACTGCTTTATGCCGGTCTACAATCGTATGTTTTTCATAGTAAACCATACGATTGTAGATCGGCATCAGGTGTTCTGGCGAGCATTTTAACAACCCGTTAGATAGCACACCACTACTCCAAATTCACGCGTTTAGGTTTTTTTGCACTTATCACAGTCTTTTCCCGCAATTACCATTTGAATAGGAAATCACCAAACTTACATTCACGCGTTTTTATTCCTAATTTGTCCCTTGAATTGGAGATCACTCAATCTTGATCATTTTCGACTCACCGCGAATTTTTTACACAATCATTCACGTAAATTCTTGCAGAAAATCTAGACGCACCCCGCACTAACTTACTTAATGCGAAGCCTTTCGTGACTTAACGCGCATTTCCTCTCGGCTTAAGCTGAATTCTTCTCTGTTCGAAGCGAGCTATTTCGCGGGTTAGTTTTCATTGTCCCACGACCTGCAGTGCCACCAATGACCCCACCACATTCATTCTTTAAAAGTGCTCCCATCGACTATTCCACCAATCAGCTACCTCTCCTCAACCAGCGAAACTCCCACAAACCCAAATTGACAGGTCTTATCAAATCCACGTTTACTCAAAATACCGTCAGCATGACCTACGCCATACAATGAGCGGATCTGCCACCAGTAGAATCGTAGCATCAGTCTAGTTGATTTCATTCCGTCCCACGGCTTTCCGGCACCTTAAGCTTTCATACGCATTTATCTCGTACTTCGCCCACATAAAAAGTCGGCCTTTGAATTTTTAATAATAATAATGATGTAAAGCAAATGAGAAACACTTACCAGTTATTAAGTGACATTTATAGAATTACACCCACTTCCGAAAATAAATATGCATTGAGAATATGTAGATCGCAATACAATAAACTTATCAAAAATGCTAAAAGGACATTTTATGATGAGATTATACGAAAAGCAAAAAACTCAACTAAAACAATGTGGAATATAGTTAACAATAAAAGAAAGGTAAAAAAATGTAGTGCTTTAAATCTTAACCCAAATAAAGTAAACACGTTTTTTACCACGAATATCCAAAAATTATCGAATACCAGGAATAACGATGGAAATCCACAAAACTCATATCTAAGTAATATACACACTGGTACCTTACCGATATTCTCATTTGAACCAATCTCTTGTACTAAAGTTAGAGATATTATTACATCATTATCAAACACACACAGCCAAGACACCTATGGTCTAAATATTCAATTAATCAAGCTTGTTATTGATATAATTATAATACCATTAACAAAATTACTGAATATGAGCCTACGGGAAGCAAAGTTTCCAAGTGCCTTAAAACAAGCCCTGATTGTACCAATACACAAGAAGGGCAATAAGAACGATTTAAATAATTACAGGCCAGTAGCACTTCTGCCAGTCTTTTCTAAGATATTTGAAAAAGCGCTTTGCTTACAAATAGCCGAATTTTTTGAAATTAATAATATTCTTAACAGTAAACAATATGGTTTTAGAAAACAATATAGTACACAAAGTGCTATTATTGATTTTACTGAAAATGCTTTACGTTGCTTTGAGGAGGGGAAATACATGGTGTCTACTTTTTGCGACTTGAGTAAGGCATTTGATAGTGTCAAGCATGAAATCTTAATACAGAAACTCAGAAAATACAATTTTGACGGTAAAAGTATAGGTCTAATACAATCCTATCTCGAAGGTAGATCACAGTCTGTCAAAATTAATGGACAAAAATCAGACTCTTTGAGGATCAATGTGGGTGTTCTTCAGGGGTCCGTTTTGGGCCCTATCCTTTTTTTAATTTACCTAAACGACCTTTCTCTTAATGTAAATGCTGATTTCAGATTTTATGCTGATGATACCACAATAAGCTGCGAAGGTTATATACTGGAGCACACGTTAGAAACAAATAACATATTGCTCGAAAAAACTGAAAAATGGTTTAACGCGAATCAACTGTCTCTCAACATGGCAAAAACGTACACCTTGATAAATTCCTTGCGCCCCATAACACGCAGTACAGACACACATAGCGTACAATTTTTAGGTGTTACTATCGACGCACATTTAAAATGGGATCACCAAGTTAATACAGTGGCTCAAAAACTAGCCAAAAATATATATATCTTAAAAGTGTTGCAACATGAGGTATCTAGTAAGGTACTGCAATCTGTTTATTTTGCTCTCTGTCATTCTGTAATGTCTTATTCTGTACTTGCATGGGGTCACGCAGCAGATAGTCATAGGGTATTTAGTCTACAGAGAAGAGCGGTAAGAATTCTAGGTCATGTCGGATACAGAGATAACTGTAGAGATTTGTTTAAAAAATTCGAAATCCTTACTTTTCCGTCACTATATATTTTAGAATGCGTTCTATATGTACATACCAGGAAAGACCAGTACTTACAACATAGAGATCTACACTCTCATGACACCCGATCAAAAAATAAGTTGTACACAAACCAATACCGACTAACAAGAACCCTAAACAGTCATTGTCGGCAATCTATTAATTATTATAATCATCTTCCCGACAAAATAACAACTTTGAAGTATGATAACTTCAAACGTACAGTAAAGAAGTGGCTAATCGGAAAAGCATTCTTCTCTACCAGAGAATTTTTAGAGTCTAAATGTTTTGTTTAAGTGTGTTATATCTGATTGTTATCTCTTGCTTATTGTGACGTGTGTAAATACTTTATGTATATTCAACACAAATAAAAAATATGAAAAAAATATGAAATTTATTCAAATAACATTTTTTGAGAGAAAAAACTCAAAAGGTCTCAAGTCAGATGAGTAAGGGAGTTGAGGCGAATGGAATTTGTTTACGTGCCAAAAATTTAATTTGTTCTTGATATCTGGACCAAGTGTGTCATTCCATTCTCTGGCGTTTGGTCCTGGATCATATTCAAACATAACACTTTTGTCACCAGTTATCGGACACGATCAGAAATGGGAGTCATTTTCAATCGATGCCAAAAAATTAATCTTTTCTGATGACCTTTTGCTTTTGTGAAAGATTTTTTGAAACCATTTTTAAAACGAACTGCAAAAACTGACTTTACGAGAAAAGAAAAAAGATTCTTTACAGCCACATGACCCCACAAAGTTCAAACTTGTACTGTACGGGCCACATACCGTACCTTCGAGTTTGGTACGTCCAGAGTTGCCATAGCAACCATTACAGGATCAGTCTCACTACTTAATTTACATGCCTCGTAGAATAGTTGAAAAACAACCTTTTTAATATGTACAGAACAAACAAGAGACGCAAAAATATAATCGAGTTTTTGTGCTCAATTTTGTGTGACCAAGCTAGTAAAATTCTTTCTACCTATTTATTTATTAATTTTTGACATTATTTTTAAGGCGGAGTTTCAGTCAAAGTTGCTCTACCAGCCCAACCTACTGTGCATTTACAATATTCAGTCCCGAACCCGGATTCGTATCAGGGCCTCTTAGTACCTACCGCAATCGAGCTTCCACTCCACTGCGCCACACGAGCGCGCCTACGTGCCTACTGTTTATGTTTAGGAGAACATATTGAATATTAGAATGAGGATATTACGGTGTGCGTTTTACGGGCCGGAAGAATTCGATATCTCCGGCGTTTGCGTTGTCGTGTCAAAAATTGTCGTTGAACTGGAAAGGATCCATTCTCGTATGTGGCGCGTGATGAAGTTGAAGAATTTCTCAACGTTTGCAGTTTTTTTCTCAAATGAAAAACTAGGTTTCATTTCGCCATTTTAATGTTCAAAGGTCCTGGGTTACAAAATCGGAAAGCCTAGACAAATCCGTTAATTCCATGCCATCCATCTATATATATGTTATATACGTTTTTAGCGCATTTTTGCAAATTTAGCTTTTAATCTCACTTTGGCTGGCTGGCTGGCTGGCTGGCAGCAAATGTGGGCGCGTAGAAGAACTCTTGTAGAAAGGCAACGGGTGTACGTGTATCTACAGGGCCGTGAAATTTGTCAACCTTAGGGGCATGGCTACATGATGTGGGGTTGGCGACATCTGGGCGTCATCCTCGAGCGTAGTATACTAACGTGAAGGTTTTTCAGTTTTTTCCTATCTTCTACTACAGTTTTGGTCCGATTCTTTTGAAATTGGTGTCGTCGGAAAGATGTTGTAAACGCGCACAACTCCTGCGTGGCGGAATTTTGTTTTTTGTCCTAGGGGCGAAATTAACGACCTTTTGCGAGGCGCGCGCGCGCGTCTTCGAGAAGTAGTCAACTTCGGGCGCCTTTTACCTTCCGTTGCGAACTCACGCGGTTTAACGTTTCGTGAATCTCGAATCGCTGTCTCTCTTTCTCGTGTCGCCAATAGAAGTGAATTGCGAGTGAACGGGACGTCGGAAGTGGGTACCGTAAAAGAGAATGTGGTAGCCCGCGACACGATCTCACTGATGGTGGAGTCAAATCTTCAATCGCGAATTGCGGGTGAACGGGACGTCGGAAGGGGGTACCGTCAAAGGAAATGTGGTAGCCCCCGACACGATCTTCCTGATGGTGGAGTCAAATCTTCAAACGCGAATTGCGGGTGAACGGAACGTCGGAAGTGGGTACCGTCAAAGGGAATGTGGTAGCCCCCGACGCGATTTCACTGATGGTGGAGTCAAATCTTCAATCGCGAATTGCGGGTGAACGGGGCGTCGGAAGGGGGTACCGTCAAAGGAAATGTGGTAGCCCCCGACACGATCTTCCTGATGGTGGAATCAAATCTTCAAACGCGAATTGCGGGTGAACGGGACGTCGGAAGGGGGTACCGTCAAAGGGAATGTGGTAGCCCCCGACACGATCTTCCTGATGGTGGAGTCAAATCTTCAAACGCGAATTGCTGGTGAACGGGACGTCGGAAGGAGGTACCGTCAAAGGGAATGTGGTAGCCCCCGACACGATCTTCCTGATGGTGGAGTCAAATCTTCAAACGCGAATTGCGGGTGAACGGGACGTCGGAAGTGGGTACCGTAAAAGGGAATGTGGTAGCCCGCGACACGATCTCACTGATGGTGGAGTCAAATCTTCAAACGCGAATTGCTGGTGAACGGGACGTCGGAAGGAGGTACCGTCAAAGGGAATGTGGTAGCCCCCGACACGATCTTCCTGATGGTGGAGTCAAATCTTCAAACGCGAATTGCGGGTGAACGGGACGTCGGAAGTGGGTACCGTAAAAGGGAATGTGGTAGCCCGCGACACGATCTCACTGATGGTGGAGTCAAATCTTCAAACGCGAATTGCGGGGAACGGGACGTCGGAAGGGGGTACCGTCAAAGGAAATGTGGTAGCCCCCGACACGATCTTCCTGATGGTGGAGTCAAATCTTCAAACGCGAATTGCGGGTGAACCGAACGTCGGAAGTGGGTACCGTCAAAGGGAATGTGGTAGCCCCCGACACGATCTTCCTGATGGTGGAGTCAAATCTTTAAAAGCGAATTGCGGGTGCACGAGGAAAGTGGGATGCGGTTAGTGAATGTAGTAGCCTTCGACAAGATCTGTTATTGATGGTTGAATCGAAAGTGGCTAATAGAATACTGATCTGCCACACAAAAATGCGCTGAAGTCCCTTCGATCTCAAACGAGGACTTTGATAATTTTTTTAACATCAATTCTAAATGAAAAGTATCAAAGACAGTAACATTTATATCAAACTTTTTAGCGCATTTTTGCAAAAAATTTTTTTTGTAAAAAGTAGCTTTTAATCTCACTTTGGCTGGCTGGCTGGCTGGTCGGCTGGCTGGCTGGCTGGCTGGCTGTCTGGCTGGCTGGCTGGCTGGCTGGCAGTAAATGCGCGCCCGTAGAAAAACGCTTGTAAAAAGACAAGGAGTGTACATGTAACTATCGGGGCCGTGTAATTAAGAACGTTAGGGATGGGGCTACAAGATTTGGAGTCGACGACATCTGGATGCCATCCCCGAGCGTATTATACTAACCTGGAGATTTTTCAGTTTTTATCTATCTTCTTCTACAGTTTTTCTCCGATTGTTTTCAAATTGGTGTCGTCGGGAAGATCTTGTCAACGCGCACAACTCCTGCGTCGCGGAATTTTGTTTTTTTTTTCCTAGGGGCGACATAAACCACCTTTTGCGCGGCGCGCTTCGAGGGGTAGACGACTTTGGGCGCCCAAAAGTTTCTTACAGCGCGAATCGCGGTCTCTCTTTCTCGTGTCACTAATAGAAGGTCAAGCTATGTGAAGTACCCAAAAGTTGAATACGATTTTATGCCGGGATTTTAGCGAAATCTACCAAAATGTGAATTACGAATGAACGGGACGTCGGAACTGTGTATCGACAAAGGGAATGTGGTAACCCCCGGCGAGATCTTACTGATGGTGGAGTCGAAACTTCAAATCCGAATTGTTGCGGGTGATCAGAAGTGGGTGTCGACAAAGGGAATATGGTAACCCCCAAAGGATTTTAATGATGGTGGAGTCAAAACTTTAAACGCGAATTGCGAGTGCACGGTAAGTGAGAAAATGGTACCGACAAAGTGAACGTGGTAGCTTTCGGCAAGATCTTATTGATGGTGGAGTCAATATTGGCTAATAAAACACTGATCTGCCACACAAAAATGCGCTGAAGTCCCTTCGATCTCACACGAGGACTTTGATCATTTTTTTCTAACCTGGGTTATAACAACCGATAATGTGGCCAGTGGCGGAATTTTCCATAACCCAAGAGTTAGCAAGAGGGCCTACAGGAACTTATTTGTTTCAAAGAATGATGCGTTAGATTCAAACATTTTATTGGCGATGGAATTAGACATTTTAAAGTCTGGCTGGTCAACAATTTCCATTGAATTTCAGGGATACCCCTACGATTTGTTGCCCCGAACATGGAATGATTGGCCGAACGATTCTATCCATGAGCGAGAATTTGAGGAACTGAAACGAAATTTGATGGGAACAAACTTCTAGAAGTGTACGACTTTTTCACCTTCCACCCCTTCCATCACGTCCTCCGCTCCCAACACCAGGAATAAGTCGGCCACGACGACCTTCTGACCATTTTACATCAAGTGAAGCTCTTCTAAGCCAGAGATCATTATTTTTCCACTGTTTTCCCCACCTCTCCCGCCACCAAAATCGAAAATACGCAAGTCATGACATCTCTCTTGTATTTCTATCAAGTGATGCTGTTCTAATCCCAAAACAATTATTATTTTTAACCTTTAGAACCCGTTTCTCCATTTTATACATCTCCAAGACCAAGAATAGGTAGGGTACAGGTACAGCAATTGGACTCTAGACATTTTCCACCGAGTGAGGCTAGTGGGGTACGCCTCATAAATTTCTGAGAACCTAATTCGATAAAGCTGAGCTAAACTTGAATGGAACGACATAGGAACTTGAAGAGAGCGTTCGGAGGCTTTGAGCGGAACTTGGGAAGACTTTTATGGGAGTTTAATTTGAGATGTTCTACCCTGTATATACAGTATGTTGCAAATGAAAGGAATAAATTCATCTTCATTATTTATTAACTTAGAGACTCGGAAGACAATTTGCAAACTACTGACCCTGACCCCTTGAATAAAGAATGAGTAGGTACTAGTCGCTTTTTATGTTTTTAACAATGGTGATTAATGCATATAACGTCCTTGACGTTAGAAAATTAGTCATATTTGTTATTTGCCAACGGCAAACAACGTGTAAGTGAAGAAAATATTATTTGTTGTGAGAGACATCTTCTCCTAATAGTTACTCAGTAAGTGTTCATAATTGTTACTGTAAACAATTGCAATTTCAAGTATTTTTAATGCTTGAATCATCCGATGTTACCACAAAATCGTACTCAATTTTTGGAAATATTGTAACCGTGTGTTCTTCCGTTTGTTACTTTCTGTATGAGCACATGGGATTTGCCTTCGAATTATGGATGAAGATATGTCCAGAACGCGTTTTGGTTAAAAAGTTTTACCCATTCGTCGGAAAACTAAACTCTTATAGCTTGTGAGATGTACAGGGTGAGTCAACGATTGCGCGGAGTAACTTAATGCCTTGAAGATAAGATTTTTCGATAGAGTGGTTTTGTATTATGCAATGGTTGAATATTCTCCACATTTTAAAAATATTTGGAATTATACAGGGTGCGCCCACAAAGTAGGGCGCCAAAATGGTACATTTTTTTTAATAGAACCCCCTGTATTTGAATGCATTTTTGAATTCTACGTGTAATTGTACGTCTTTTTTATTATATGGTTAATATCCGAAAAACTTAAAAACCATAAATGACAGATATCGACATATGGGTATCCAAAGAACTGAAATTTCACGTAGAATCCAAAAACCCAATAAAAAATTGGGGTTGCTATTTAAAATAACGAAGTTACTATCTACTTCCGGTGTTTCCGGAAGTGCGGCCATTTTGAAAATATTTTACATCGATTCGGCCTTCAGCGTAACTTCTAAGTACAAATTTTCAAAAACCTACCTATTTTACTTTCCCAGAAACGTTTAACTAAAGCTCCCAAAAAAACACCCTGTAGAACAACTTAACACCTTCTGCAGGGGCATCTCTACGAATACAATGATGTACCACCACACACACAAAAACAACAAAAGTTGGCAACTCTGTTGGTGTCAACAGGATGGTACTTCTGCGCAAAACGCCCTCTAATCGTTCTATAGGTATTTTATTTTCGCACGATTAGGGCGTTGTGCGCGGGGGCACCATCCTATTCAAACTTTCGCCCTGTGCTAGGGGTTGCAACCTCCACAAATTTTTAAATGAAACGAGGGGTCCAAGGATTATAATTTAGAAGGGATTTTCAATATTTACACAATCTTTTTATTTTTTTAAAATCGATCGATTAGTTACCATTGCACTCTATAGTTTCAAAGTAGGTAGTTTAAGCTAACGATGGGTTTGAGTGTATTTTAACACGCCCCTCCCCCATCATTTTTCAAAAATACGACTAAAATTAATGTGACAATGATAATGTCAACAAAGGTACAATTAAGCAGCACAACTGAAATGGTAATTAGATTTTGAATGGGAAGAGCATTTCTTATACCCTCCGCCATTTTACCAAAATATGAGAAAAACGAACGAGTCAATGATCAATTTAATTCAGTTCTTAAAGTCAAAAAAATTAAAATTTTAACACCCCATAGCCCTTATAGAATACTGGAAAAACTAATTGGTCAATTGGAAAATAACAGCTCAATGAAGTACCATTAAAATAGTATTTGCGATGAAAGTAAAAATCTTGGTGGGAGTGAGCTGTCTTTTAGCCCCCGAATGATTATTCAAAATATTTCCGAAACGAAAATGACGCAAAATTTTCTGTGACCCACCTCATCATTGAACTGAAGAAAATATCACGATCTTCACCAAGATTGCAGAAAGTTAGATTCTTTTAATGAATGTCTACCTGTATCAGTTGGTTGTTTACTAGATTCCTCATTTAAGTGCCTTTCATGCGGTACTTAATCTTTCGTGCATGTCTAATTACTCTCATTTTACAAATGAGTTCATTCCCATGCAGATTTGACATGCACTAGAGATTTGAATATCTATTACTTTGTGTAAATAGATGTTTAATCCGATCTCCAGTGTTTGATGCTGGTTGGAGGAATAAAGGCCGCGACCAATACACTTTTTTTTGCATTACAAAATCTTAGAGTAATTTATTCTCGCTGTCGGCTTGCGGCATTGAGGCGAAACAAAGGCTATGACTAATCCAGGTAGAATACCGGACATTATTGCGATCAACAAAGCCAGATCCAACATATTTCGCGCCCTACTTTTTGAATGCAACTTGTATAAGTATTATAAACACGTCGCGTGGGGAAAATAATTTGTTATAAATAAATATTTGCACACGAGTATTTCTAATTTTACTCGAAAAATTCAATATATCATTGCACAATATCGACATCCCCAGAATGAGACCTTCGGAGCGTGACTCTATTTAAAAATGTGGACAAGCGTGCCAATTTAACACTAATAATGCAATGCACGATTTTAATTTCTTATTTTTAACCTTAAACGCACGTAAAACAATTCAAGGCGGCGATTAAATGTTATGAATCAGCAACGACGCTTAGGTCGCGGGCATCGTCTATATTTGCATATGCATCATCCTGGGAACGGAAACTAATGCGACTGATGCGGCAAATATTCATTACACGTACTGCATGAATTTATTATTTTCACTCACGCATAAAACAGTTTGAACAACCGCAAATTCGTAGTATGTGATGTATGTCTGAGAAGAATCATTCATCGTCATTCGATGCCTATCGTTTAACCACAGTTTCCTTTCAGATGTGACTAAACTTCTTGTTGGTGGAAAGTAAGAAAATACCACTCATAACAACAAAACAAATCTGGTCAAAGTGCATTATGAAAATGCAGTGTATTTGTCTTAACTCGAGTTCTGAAAAGGTCGCCAATAGGTAGTTCTAACTTATCTCATCAGTCATTAAAAACTTGTGTAGTGTGATACGGACCTGTGGCCAGAACTCCAAAATTCCACCAAAAAATTTTGTTGAAAATCATACATTGTCTATATAAACTCTACGCCATGCGGACGTTTTGTTTGGTTTCAGCACCTAAAATAACGATGGCTCACCCTGTATATTGAATTTCATTTATTTTAAGGTCATTAATTTGAGATTGAAAACACTTTCGATTATGGTATTTCAATTTTAAGTAAATATGATTTTGTTTGTGAATAATTTAATGTTGTTAATTTCATTGAAATAAATTGTTTATTTAATTGTAAAAAAATACGTGTTAAGAGATGAAGCTTATTCTTTTGTAAAAATGTGATCTCCGGCCAGTGCGATGAGGTTTCGTAATCGCTGCTTAAGCTAATTTATGGTGGGTTTACACAATCATTATCATTAGTTCACTATCATTAGATCATTAGCAAATAGAAACAAAGGTATGGTTTCATTGGTTAGCGACGCACAATATATGTCCCATGTTGGGTTTAATCGAGCCCAAATTACGACATAATTTCCCAAATATTGGGGAAGTCTCCACAGAACGACCTGATGTACTCTAATCCGCTACGGGACAATCGTCTAGCATTATTATTATTAGCTTCCAGCCACTTGAATTAACCATCCGGAACTCTACTAGAACAGAAATTCCGAATATCTATTCCTTTAGCACATGAAATACAAAAAGACTCAACTTTTTATACTAAGGTTTATCACAAAGCCATTATGGACAGTTTTAGAACTATTGAGAAGGTGTTTCAAACTCGAACCGTAAAACTGTTGTTTCTTAAAGCCCAAAGTAAAAACACTCCACAGCATTTTATTACACGCTGTCAGCCATAACTCTAGTCATAACTCCAATCCGAACTCCAATCCTTCACAAGCAATAAGTTCGTGTTTTTCTGTTCCAAAAGTAATTTCTTATTATCAGTCGCTGGTCATGAATATTTTGGTTATTTAGAATGTGAAAAGGTCTCCCCCACCACCATAATATAGGTAATAATATACAGGGTGTTACACACAAGTAAGTAAAAGAAAAATGTGGTTAGAGAGGATCAAAACAAATAAGAAAGGCGTATTTCGGACCATTTTTGGTTAGAGTTCCACATAGCCCCTTAAGAGTTATATAATAAAGCTTTGGCTGGGGAAAAATCTGTGAAGGTTTTTACATTCGGTTTTGAGAAATACCAATGTTCTTGGGGAGAGTTCTAGCTCCAACTTTTTAGTTCCGATTAGGGTTCTTTTTAGAGGTTGGGCCCTCAAGAGTTCTGGAAGTTTCTCTAATAAGGTTTTGGTTGACCCCTTATAATAGAAAAAGTAGATTAAGGATTTCTACCTTTGTCGCTAAGAAATACATTACAGATTTTCTTCCACAGAGTTCTAAACACTTTTTTGTGAATATTCAAGGACGGCAGAATGCTCGAAACTGATCCAAAGAAATTCCCATCACTGCTACAGATTGAAAATTCTTACCTAAACTCAGGTTCGAACACCCGACCTCCGGCTATGTAGCCCCACGTTTTACCACTGAGCTACACAGTCGGATAGTTGATGCCTTAGTAAGCTTCTCAGTAGATCATTTAAAGATTCCCTGAAGAATTTTTTTGCAACGGTTCGCGTTGTTGAATTGTACATAGTCAATGTTATTATTACTCATTACGCTAACCATCGGTACTTAATAGCTCTAAATGTTGACGTTTTCAAGTTGTAAAAAGTGTCAAGGTTCTGGAGTGGCTCCCAAACAAATGTTGGTCGTAATGATGTAAAGAATTTATTTGGTTGATTGCGGTCAACGAAATATGTGTCATTTTTAACTACTTAGTCATTTTCAATGGGCTCTTGTTCTTTAATTACCTGAGGCGTCAAGATAACGGTAGTAAACTCATTATGAGATAAAAGCCAACATGGAAATTTTTGAGTCAGTTTGTTTTGAGAAAAAGATGGGATGGATTAGCGACCTTTAAAATCATCTAGGATTGGTAGAAAAAGACACTAACCAATAGAAAATTAAACATCGTCATTTTGGAATATAATTCGCCATTTATGGGCGTGGGAAACAGCTCAGTAATTAAAAAGGGGATCATTTATCATTAACGGACGAAATCTCTCAGCAATCGAGGAGGGATCGCAAGATTTCAATAACATAGAAAGGAATTTAGACTTTCTGTGTGAAAAATTTGAATTAGTTGTTTTGTTTCTTGAACGACAGTTTCGAATACTTTATTTATTTATTTATTCTCGAAATCTTAAACAAAATTTTGTGTACTTAGTAGTAGTAGTAGTACATTGATGTTAATAATGACACTCTTGGGAACCTTGAGCAATCTGGAAACTGAAAATCTTACTGGACCTGGGAAGGCTGCGAGAAAAAGAATCTACGGGATCTCAATTCTCGGAGTTATTATAGGTATACTAAAAGACTGGGTAGCGGTATTCGCTAGATTCTGGCCGAGATTCATGTAAGAACCTCGGTAGCGTAAAATGTCTATGAACCTTTACTTTTCAGAACCCGAAGAAACTCCCAAAGTCCCGATTGCCTTAAAGGCGCTCCAGGTTCTAAAGATTTTCGTGAGCTTTGTAGGAGTTCTTTCTAAGATCAGGGTGTTTATCCTTTCTATGTTTAAACGTGTGATTTATAATACTTTTACGTATTTCCGCTGACCTCACAAAACTTATTGAGATTTTAATTTTAGAATTTCCGTATGAATTCAAAATAGAGAATTTCGTGAACATCTTACTCACAGAATGTTTTACAATTCTGAAGACGCTAAACATTTCTATGACTTCCGAAATGGAGCCAAAAAAAAGGAATTTACAAAAAATAAATCCAGAATTTTGACAACTGTATAAATAAACAAACAAACGGTTGTACGGCAAAGTCATCGTCGTTTAGTTGTTAGTCCACGTAATCAACTTGCCAAAATGTGAGCAAAAGTACAGATGAATGGCCAGAGCTGGGCAGAATACTTTCAAAAAGTATTTGAATACTAAATACTTTTACGTCCAGCACAAGCGAATACTAGATACAGATACATTGAAAAGTATTCAAATACTTAAAAAAATAAGTATTCAAATACTTTAGAATGTATTCGAATACTTTCAAAAGTATTCTAATACTTTCAAAGGTATTCGAATACTTTCAAAAGTATTTCATTATCTTACTTTGAAAAGTATTCGAATACTTGTCACTCAAATACATTAAAAATTTAAAATAGTATACTAGATAAAAGTTATACTTTGTATGGGGTTACCTTTTTTTATATTTCTATTGTTATATACAAATTTAAGGGAAGTAAATGCGTATTATTATTATTATTATTATTATTATATTGTTATATACGAGTACCTACCAGGACCTTTCTTATACCAGTTATATCCTTAAGAATACGTGTACCAGTTTTCAAAGCGATCGTACGTCGTGCACATGATAGGTACGCCTTTCTGAAATTAATCCTAGCGATTTTGGAACAGATCCATTTTTGACCATCCGTTTGTCCGTGTGCATGATAACTTGTTTAGAAACGTGCGATCGCATTGAAAATTGGTACACATGGTTTTAAAATATAAGAAAGGTCCCTATTGTTTTTAAGTTACGTAGACTATCGAGTTCGGTATTCAGATGTATCGGATTTTTATATTTGATTTTGTGACAATGGAAACTTTCCCTGCCTTTTTTTGATGCCGGAAAAAAAATTGTCTGAGATCGACCGGGAAAAAACATTTTCCTATAGAATTTGGCCCGTAGAATCCATAATTTCAAACAGTTTGAAGATTAGGCTACTATATCAAAAGTTACAGCCCTTTGAATGTTTTTTCGAAATTTGTTTTTCGTCCATAACTATTTATTGAGAGGTCTAATCGAAAAAGTACGAATTGTTTTGGATTCTACGCACCAAAATTAATAAGAAAAAGTGTTTTCCCGAGAAATTTTGGTGTAGTCGATTTTTTGTAAAAAAGGAAGGTTATACACTGCCTTTTTTTGAGCCCCGAAAAAAAATTGTCTCAGATCGACCCGGAAAAAAATGTTCTTATAGAATGTGGCCTGTAGAATCCATAATTTCAAACAGTTCCAAGATTGGGCTACTAGTTCAAAAGTTACAGCCCTTTGAATTTTTTTTCCAAATTGGTTTCTAGTCTATAACTTTGGATTGAGAAATCTGATCGAAAAAGTACGAATTGTTTTGGATTCTACGCACCAAAATTAATAGAAAAGTGTTTTCCCGAGAAATTTTGGTGTAGTCAATTTTTGGTAAAAGAGGAAGATTATACACCGCCTTTTTTGAGACCCGAAAAAAAAATTGTCTCAGATCGACCCGGAAAAAAATTTTTCTTATAGAATGTGGCCTGTAGAATCCATAATTTCAAACAGTTCCAAGATTTGGCTACTAGTTCAAAAGTTACAGCCCTTTGAATTTTCTTTCGAAATTGGTTTCTAGTCTATAACTTTTGATTGTGAAGTCTGATCGAAAAAGTACGAATTGTTTTGGATTCTACGCACCAAAATTAATAAGAAAAAGTTTTTTCCCGAGAAATTTTGGAGTAGTCGATTTTTGGTAAAAAAAGGAATGCGAAGTATTCGAATACTAAATATTTGTGAAAGTATTTGAGTTACAAATACAAATACTGCTTCCATAAAAGTATTTAATTACAAAGTATTTGAATACTTTTAAGGATTTGAATACTAAAAAGTATTTCCAAAATCGAATACTGCCCAGCTCTGTGAATGGCAAAATATCAAAAACAGGGTGGATTACTGATTGTCTGAAAAATTTATTGAACGGATGAAGTCACAACTTCCTAACATTAACGAAGAGTACGAAATCATTACGAAAACCAGCAATTGCTTGATTTTTGACTTGCCGAAAGTAAGGTTGACTGTAGAATGAGATTTCGGGGTTGGTCGGAAACATGACGTCGACAATTTGGTTTGATCGACTTCCAATTGTTATAGTGATTTCCGTCATCTTGAATTTCAGGACCTGCAGCCAAAATCCGACTTGGTCGCAACCAGATTAGGATTCAGCAGGGTGCACAATCAAGCACTGTGTATACGTTACAGATTCGATCTTCAAGTTTAAGAACACAATTAGATCTAGTCACGCTTGAGTCGCCAAAAATGCAACCAAGAGAATATATCACCGCGTGTAACTTGAGAATAGGAGGAACTACATGTACGAGAAAATGTGTCTTAGTAGAATAGGTACCAGTGTATGTACCATCATAAATCACCACCAACGGTCACAAGCAAAATTGTATACGGAGAAGAAAGGATGTCAAAGTGCATAATAAATTAGCGTAAGAAGAAGAAGAAATCGCAATTGTGCTAAGAGACAAAGAAGTGAAGCAAAGCGTTACTTCCTGTGTAATCCCTCCATTGGTGCGGATCGATCGCCACTTGGAATCCTAAAACTCCACCTTCATTTTTGTCGTTAAAGTCGAATCAAAACATAAATTTCCACCTACAGTTTGCCACCAACACATTTTTACACCCAAGCAAAATTTTTAATAGGCCGCGTATAGCAAAACGAATTACAACCGTAATCTTTTACTTTCTAATCTCCACTTAAAAATGCTAATCCATACGCATCCAGATTACGTTATAGTTTGAAAAATGGGCACCGTTGAGGCTTCACCGGTATAACAAATGTATCTCGTTATGTGAAAAAATGATCGTCAATTTAGATTAGCATAAGTTATTGAGCCGTTGCCAATTGTTTATAAGAGGATGAATGCGAAATGAGGTTCGATACGGAAAACGTAAAAGGCCCCACGTTCATCATCATTCATCGTAATTTTCCCGCTGCGTTCTGGCCGAACCGAGGAGAAATTAGTCCGACTACCTACGCTTCACCTTGATGGCGATAAGATTATGTAATAATTTAAATTGTGACAGAAAACTCAATTAGCCGAAAAATTGCATAGATTATTTTTTGATTCATGGGTACCATAAGATTGTGTTCCACATATTTTTATTATTTGACAATTTTGTTATTTCCAATTGCTCATTTTTTTCCACGCCGAATCCAACATAGAGTTTACAGTTCCCGAGCTAGGACAAACTATTCTCGTAGAGAGATGAACTTCGTAAAAACGTAAGAGTAACTAACATGAGAGGAACAAGGAATTTTAGAAAAAGAATGTGATGGAAAGAGTGTCTTAGCGTCTTTGTAACCCTAAGGGTAGATAAAGTGATCAATTTAACGGCAAGGGTAGAAAAAGTGAAACAAATTATGTCATTGTTATTAGAAATGGGACGCGGAGCACGAAATAAGATTATGTTCAAAACTGATAACAATATTGTTCCCATTGAAACTACGGGAGAAGCTAAGCTTGCTATTTTGAACATCTAAATTATATAGCTACAGAATTTTCAGAAGTGTTGTAATGATACCTATGGCTTTTGCTATAAAATAAAGTTTTGTATTATACACGACGATAAAGGGAAACTAACCAAACATGCCTATATCGTCTTGTATAATACATATTTTGAATTATTTGATTGTCTCAACCGAAATTTGTACCCCTGAACAAACCAATTTCTCGAGAATTGTCAAAACGTATCAAATTTGTATCGATAAGGAACCTAGCTAATTTCGTCTTATCGTAGGTGAATTATTAAACCCATTTAGAGAGCACACGGGATAGTACAGGGCCCAATTTGAAAGCTCGATCAATTCTAATCTACAGATCTACTTTGTTTTTT